>NW_016107615.1:2775757-2781013 GCF_001604975.1 Cebus imitator | reverse complement strand
GGCCTGATGTTATCTGATTAAGATCATATGAGGGCTGGGCATGGTGTAATTCTAGCACTTTGGGAGGTGGAGGCTGGAGGATCACCTGAGGTCAGGAGTTCGAGACCAGCCTGGCTAACATGGTGAAACCCCATCTCTACAAAAAATAGGAAAAAGTAGCGGGTGTGGTTGTGGTCACCTGTAATCCTAGCTACTCGGAAGCCTGAGGCAGGAAAATCACTTGATCTCGGGAGGCGGAGGTTGCAGTGAAATGAGATCACGCCACTGCACTCCAGCCTGGAGTGCAAGGGCAAAACTCTCAAAAAAAAAAAAAAAAGAAGAGCGTAGGAAGGCCAGAAAACTGACCTGACCTGAGGCAATATAGTGAATATGTACTGCTGTAGAAGCTAAATGAAAGCGAATTGTTTCTGAAATTCTGTTTGTAGAGATAGAGAAACCTTTGCCAGAATGATTGATAGCTGCATACCAGATACTGAGCTAAGCAGATCACATTTGAATACCAGCTGTGCCTTGTAGTCATTAAGATTAAAACAGTCATCCTCTAAAAATATTTGTTTTCTGTATTAGCCAGACAGTTGTATTAAGTAGGTATCTGCTAGGAATTGCAATCCTGTGTCTTTCAGCTCTCTGACAATTCTTTTCAGGAATGCTAATTATTTTTGTTTGGAGGTAGAGCTCCTGGGGTCTCCATTAGATTTTTCCTGTTTAAAAAAACTACTCTGCAACTCCACCTGTCATGGAATCAATATGGGAATTTTGTCAGTTGGAAAACTAAGACTACCCTTTGCAACTATATGTTCAACACCTGGAGAAGATAATCAATAAATTGGGGGGGTTGATCTACTCTCTGATAAATCGACTTTTGGCCAAAACTTTGTTATTTGACCACTGTAATCCCTTTTTCTGACAAATGTGTCACATTCGTGCCATCTAGGTCTTTAGAAATTTAAGAGTGAGGTTTTATAATCCCAGAAAGGTCTGGGTGTTTCACTTATCAAGTGCATTGTTACCTTAATAAGTGGCTGTGATCTTTGTGGAAAGCCAAGAGGGAAATCACAGTACTTGGGATGTAATTACAGAGCTTTGTCTGAAGCGTACCTTGCCTTACTGCCTTCATTCTGGAGGTTCTCTGAACTTTGAGAGGCTGTTATCTTGGTGGTTCTTGTCAGGTCTCTGTATTCCATACATACTTGTTTACCCAGATTAGGAGCCGACCAGCTTTTTCTATAGGGGGCCAGATACACAGTCACTGAAAAAAAAAATGCAATGCCGCCATTGTAGTGATAAAGCTGAGCTCTTCTGTTCCATTGAAAATGTATTTACTAAAACATAGTGGGTCAGATTTGCCTCAGGTTGTAGTTTTCATACCTCTGGTGTAAATCATACAGGATTATCGTGGAATGTCTTTATGTTACGGTTTTAGGGACTTTCCAAGGTTCCTGCAGACAAACGGCTTGATAACCACTAGGTTCCTGTTCTTTAGGCTTGCCTGGTTCCACTTGAAGTTATAATTAAACAGTCAAAAAATCAGACTGCGCATTTGAGTTTTGGCTGTAAAGCTTCCGAGCAGGGGTTGGCCAACTGCAGTCTTCAGGCTGTATGTGGCCAACCTGTTTTTTTGTGATCCACAAGTTAAAAATACTTTCCACAATTTAAAATAATTGAATAAAAAAGGTCAAAAGAATGATACTGTTTTGTGACAAATTAAAATTACATGAAATTCAAATTTTCATATATAAAGTTTTATTGGAATATAGCACATTGATTAATTTATGTATAGGTATGGTTGCTTTCACTTCACAACTACACGGTTGAATGGTTGCATCCGAGACCTTTGGCCTTGGAAAAATTGCTGTCCGGCCGTTTACAGAAAAATGTTTTCTAACTTTTGCTTTAGATAATGGAGAACAATTTTTAATGTTGTAACTGCCTCCTTCTTTGTCAGTGCCATGAGTCAAAAATTTATGCTGTGAATATGTCACTTTCTTTTCTTTTTCCCCGGGACAAGTTTCGCTCTTGTTGCCCAGGCTGGAGTACAGTGGCATTCTCTCGGCTCATTGCAACCTCCGCCTCCCGGGTTCAAGCAGTTCTGCCTCAGCCTCTTGAGTAGCTGGAATTACAGGCATGTACCACCACCATGCCCAGCTAATTTTGTATTTTTAGTAGAGATGGGGTTTCTCCGTGTTGGTCAGGCTGGTCTTAAACTTCCAACCTCAGGTGATCTGCCTGCCTTGGCCTCCCAAAGTGCTGGGATTACAGGTGTGAGCCACCACACCTGGCCTCAATATGTCATTTTTTTAACTTCAACACTATTAGAAGCTGTCATCCCCACTCCACTGTCCTCATATATCTGTGGCATGCCCTTCATAGTTTTCTACCAGAGTCTCACTTGGTCCCCAAAGCCTTGTTTTCATTAGTCATCTATTGCAAGATGACCACAGTTGATAATTTAGTTTTGTTATATCCTAAATGAACTATTGGAGATCCATCTTATATAGTTAACTGTACCCTCACTGAATTGAAATCTAACCAATTGGATAACATTCTCAGATTCCCATTACCTTGATAGTTGCAATAATTTAATGAGATAAATAATATTATCCAGTATTTTACTGAATTTTCATTGTGCGTAGGCACTGAACTAAGTGCTTTTCACACATAACAAAGTTTAATTGCAAAGGTTAGGTGATAATTATTTTTAAATTTAGGAATAAATATCCCCTGCCCCATCATCACTTCATGTCCTGTGAAAAACTTCTGGTCTTCACAAGTTTTAAAATCAATTAAAATAGTTGACATAAATTAATATCTTTTGCCTACAGTTCTTCCCTTTTTTTGACTTGTAGATGTAGTTTGTTTTCATTATTCACTGTAGTTATGTTCTTTAAAGTTGCCTTGAACACCGAATTAGCAAATATTGAGCCATTGCTCTTAGGGGAAAATACAGGGTTAGGTTCCTGTAAGTCTCGGTCATAACATTTTTGTCAGCTGATCTATAGTAACTTGGTGTGTTTCTGTTTAAAGATACCTTATTAATACATATTGTTGATGCATTTAGAGCCAATAGCACTAAAATTCATGAACAAAGTTTATTTGCCACACATATTTTTCTCCACAGCCATCTTGCACTTAGCAACACTAAGTAGCCCTAAGCATAGTGATAAAGTATTAAATAGTGAGATGACCAACAAAAAGCACAAACATGCAAAAATGTGGCACTTAATAGACCACACAAAGGACATTTGTTTATGATACGAGGGCGGAAAGAAGGCAGAATGCTGTCTTTTGTCTTCAGATGGGTAAGCACGCAATGGACACCTCGGATTCTTTCACCGTTTTGCGCGTGTCTGCCTATGACTGCGAAAGTGCTGCAGTATGAATTTTGGTGCAAGCAGGCAAATTCACAAATGCAAAATCCATGAATTGGTGAGGATTGACTGTATTTCTCTTGGTGCCACTAATTTATCATTGGAAATTTATTCTTTTTAAATTTTTACTTCACTTGCTTTTCTTTTTTTTGGTCTTGCACTGTCGCCCAGGCTGGAGTGCAGTGGCACGATCTCAGCTCACTGCAGCCTACGCCTCCTGGGTTTGCTTGAAGCGATCAAGCAATTCTTCTGCCTCAGTCTCCAGAGTAGCTGGGATTACAGGCCTGCACCACATGCCTGGCTGCTTTTTGTGTTTTTAGTAGAGATGGAGTTTCACCATGTTGGTCAGGCTGGTCTTGAACTCTTAACCTCATGATTCTCCTGCCTTGGCCTCCCAAAGTGCTGGTATTACAGGTGTGAGCCACTGTGCCCGGCCTTCATCTGCTTCTAAAACTTATTAATTTTAATTGTAAATAGACAAAAATTTACTATATTAACTATTAAAAATGTATAGTTCAGTTAACCAGTTACAGCCGCATTGATTATGTATAGATATGGCTGCTTTGACTTCACAACTACACAGTTGAGTACTTGCAGCTGAGACCTTTGGCCTTGGAAAAATTGCTGTCTGGCCCTTTACAGCAGATAGTTGTAAAAATGTATGGTTCAGTACTGTTAAGTAAACTCACATTGTTGGGCAACTGGGTGGAGAAGACGGGACTTGACTCCAGTGGTGGAGCTTGGACTCTGCACCATATTGAAGACTAGCTGAAGCAGGGAAGAGGTAAAAGCACCTCTCCATAAAGTGTCATATCAGTTTATCATTGCCATGGCAACACTTGGACGTTTCTGCCTCTTTCCATGGTAATGACATAGAAATTACCACACACTTCTAGAAATTTCAGTAGAACCTGTTCCTTAATTTGCATGTTATTAAAAGTAGGTATAAATGTGACTGCAGAACTGCCCCTTAGCTGGTACTCTGGTCACACTGCTTATGGGGTAGCCCTGCTCTGCATGGAGCACTGCCTCTGCTGCTGCTTCCATGAAAGTTGCTAACACCACAGGTTCGCCCTTGAATGCTTTCCTAGGTGAAGCCAAGAACCCTCCTGTGCTAAGCCCCAGTTTTGCCCCTTGTCTACCCAGCATCACAATCGGTCTGCAGTATTATTCATCCTGCAAAACTGAAGCTCTATGCCCATTAAACAGCTTCTTCTCATTCCTCTACCCTGTAGCTGCTGGCAACCATTGTTCTTATTTTCTGTCTTTATTAATTTGAGTATTATAGGTACCTTATGCAAATGGAATCATGTAGTGTTTGGCTTTTTATGAACTACTTTAATACACTTAGCATAATGTCCTCACAGTTCATCTGTGTTGTAGCATGTGTCAGAATTTCCTTGCTTTTTAAGACTAATATTTCTTTGTTTGTGTAGACCGTGTTTTGTTTTCTGTGATGGACACTTCGGTTGCTTTTGACTTTTGGCTACTGTGAATAGTGCTGCTGTGAACATGGCTGTACGAATATCTTTTAGGATTCTTTTTTTTTTTTTTTTGGGTCCTCTAAGTTTATCTTTTGTGTGCCATACATACACATTGTAAAAATGCATGAACCAGCCAAATGGAGCAGATGTACACTGTGAAGTGATGTGTTGAAAGTTCTTAGTTTGAGCTCATTCTATTCACCAAATACTGCTGTTGTTAAGCCTTTGATATGTAACCTTTCAAATGTGTTTTTATGAACTTTCAGGTGTGTATAAAAATATGAAAAATGCCGGGCGCAGTGGCTCAAGCCTGTAATCCCAGCACTTTGGGAGGCCGAGGCGGGTGGATCACGAGGTCAAGAGATCGAGACCATCCTGGTCAACATGGTGAAACCCCGTCTCTA
>NW_016107615.1:2770750-2774982 GCF_001604975.1 Cebus imitator | reverse complement strand
AAAAAAAAAAAAAAAAAAAAAAAATCAGTGTTTTAAAAAAGTTTATGCGGGTTGGACAAGCTTGGATTAGAGTTTGCAGCTATGTAGTTTTGAACTTCTTTTGTCCTATGGGATGATTTTTAAAATTGAAAAACATTAATTGTTATGACTATTCACTTATATTTATGAGGAAGGGAATAATACGGTCATTTAACTTTGGCTGTTAGAGGAGACTCTCCCACTGTCAGTGACAAGTATAGAATACTTTGTTTTGTCACTTGTTAACTTCTGGTTCATACTCAGCTGCCACTGTTTCTTCCGTGTCATGTTGTGTTTACTTGGATTCCTTTTTTGTTTTGCTGCTCTACCTTTTCAGTTTTTTCTTATAAGTAAAATTTCAGTTCTCGAATGTCTGAATATGTCTTTATTTTGACTCAGTGGCAAATCTGACTTGACAGCAATGCTTTCAACTTTTTCACGTGATAAATTGGTAGAAAATGGTCGTATTTGTGTGCTGTAGCAAAGGCCTCTGGCTGCTCACCTGGTAACCCGTTGGTAGCACACAGGTTGAGGAAGTTTGGGTTTAGGAATATAGTTTCAAGGTTTGTTACGTTTTGTTACGTTTTTTTGAGATGCAGTCTCGCTCCGTCGCCCAAGCTGTAGAGCAGTGGCGTGATCTTGGCTCACTGCAACCTCCGCCTTCCAGGTTCAAGCGATTCTTCTGCCTCAGCCTCCTGCGTAGCTGAGACTATATGCACATGCCACCATGCCTGGCTAATTTTTGTATTTTCAGTAGAGACGGTGTTTCTCCATGTTGGCCAGGCTAGTCTCCAACTCGCGACCTCATGATCTGCCCGTCTTGGCCTCCCAGAGTGCTGGGATTACAGGTGTGAGCCACTGCGCCTGGCTGTTTGAAGGTATTTTTCTTGTAGAACTTGGGGGAGTAGAACACTGCTGTATTGTCCTCTAGTACCTGGTATTTCTGATTAGAAGGTGGATGTGAAGGTCATCCAAGTTTTGCTCTGGATGCTTTCTTGGCATTTTGAAATTTTACTGGCAGGAATCCAGTTACGGGTATTTTTCATCTGTTCTTACTGTTACTCTGTGACTGTTCTCAGCTCCACAACTGAATCAGTTGTTCTTGAGCTCTTGGAAAGTTTAACTTGCCCCCTCCATCTCTGTTCTTCACTTTTGGATGTCTTATGCAAGTGGATGTTGGACTCTCTTGATTGTCACTTTTTCATTTTTTTCTTATACTTGTTTTTTTGCGCTACTTTCTGGACAGTATTTATATTCTAGCCAAATGAATTTGGTATTTAGCTATGCCCAGTTTATTAAACAATTGAATTTTTTTCCCCTGGTGTTGGAGACTCTCTCTGTCCCCCAGGCTGGAGTGCCGTGGTATGATCTCAGCTCACTGCAACCTCTGCCTCCTGGGTTCAAGCGATTCTCCTGCCTCAGCTTCCCAAGCAGCTGGGACTACAGGTGCACGCAAGCACGCCTAGCTAATTTTTGTATTGTTTCTTTTAGTAGAGACGGGTTTCACCATGTTGGCCAGGCCGGTCTTGAACTTCTGACCTCAGGTGATCTGCCTGACTTGACCTTCCAAAGTGCTAGGATTACAGGCATGAGCCATTGCACCTGGCCAATGCTTTAATTTTAATAGCCATTGCTACTTTTTTTAATGTGGCCTATTTTTTTTTTTTTTTTAATCTTGCAGTGTTTTTTTGAGTCGTTGTCAAGATATTAATGAGAATTAAAATATGTTTGTTCCCTGATTTCTGTATGTTCCTCTTGTACCTTTTATATTATTAGGTTTCAGCTTTCGGCAAGTTTTTGGTGCATCTTGGTTAGTCTTGTTAGTTAAAGTATGTTTTTGTTGCAGTATGTGTAAATAGTTCTTTTCCTGTAAGGCTTCTCTCTTGAATAGCAGTTCTGGTGACAGGTTATGTGAAATGGGGTCAGGTGTGGACCAGCAGTGTTCCTTCTAGGTGGTGTGGGTGCGGAGTCAGCAGGTACAGTGGTACCCTGCTCGCTTGGGTTGCTCTGGTATCTTCAGTACTTGCAAGGAGCAGTGCTTTGGTATATTGCACTCAGATGGTGAGATATCCCCTCCTCTTTCTCTCCTTGTTCTCCTTTTTTTCTTCCATCCCCTTTTATTTCTGTCTCAGCATTAGAGGTCTGGTGTTCCCTTCATCTTTCTGCTGTACTGCTCTCTCAGACCTGGCTACTCTCACAGAAAGCCTTACCTGGCAACGATGTCCACTTTTTTTTCCCCTCCCAGACAGCGTCTTGCCCTGCCACCCAGGCCGGAGTGCAGTGATGTTACCTGGCTTCCTGCAGCCTCCACCTCCCAGGCTCAAGTCAGCCTCTTGCCTTAGCCCCCATGTAGCTGGGATCACAGGGGTGTGCCAGCTGAGCTTTTTTACTCTTTGTAGAGATGCTGTCATACCATGTCGCCCAGGCTGGCCTCACACTCCTGGGCTCCATCAGTCTTCGCATCGTGCCGGAATTAAGGTGTTTGCCACTGCGCCTGGTCAGTGCCCGCTTTTTATGGAGATTTCTTCTCTGGCTTTATCCTAAAGGCAAGAGCTGCCAGCATCAGTGTCTCTGTTCACAGGATCAGAGGCTGCGATAGTCTGTCCAGAATGTGGGTAATGCAGTGCTCTGATGAAGCACCCATAATTGTTTCCTTCTCCTTGTAATTGTGATTAGTATATAACTTGAAACTTCTCTAGTGTGGCCTTGAAAAGACTTTGGTGTCTTGTATGTAGGTTTTTTTCTCTGTCAGTCTCTTCTACTTTCAACCTGTCCAAAAGTTCTGTAGAATTTATCATCATCCAATGACATCTACTTGTTCTGCAACAGTGCTGTTTCATTTTGTCTTTGAGATAAGGTCTTGCTCTGTCGTGCAGGCTTGAGTATAGTGGCACGCTTCGCTCACGGCTCACTGCAGCCCCAACTTCATAGGCTCAATTGATCCTTCCACCTCAGCCTCCCTAGTAGCCAGGACTAAAGGTACGACATGCTGCTGTTCTTTGCTAAGTTTTGTATTTTTTGTAGAGATGAGGTTTTGCCATGTTGCCCAGGCTGGTCTCGAAGTCTTGGACTCAAGTGGTCTACTTGCCTCGGCGTCCCAAAGTGCTGGGATGGCAGGCCTAAGCCAAGGACCCTGGCCTGTTACTTCATTTTAGTTTAAGTCTTTTTCCTTTATTTTTCATGGGGCCTTGGGAAGGAGGAGCAATATATACATTTGTCTGCCTCAGACTATAATTCACTAATTTATGACTGTGAATGTCCCCAAACATGTCTCTTTTTAAAAAATGTTTGATTTTATTTATTTTTATTTAACTAATGTATTTGTTTTGAGACAGAGTCTTGAGTTCTGTCACCCGGTGGAGTGCAGTGGGATGATCACAGCCCAGGCAGCCTCAACCTCATGGGCTTAATCAATTGATCTTCCTGCCTCAGCCTCCCAAGTAACTGGACCACAGGCCCATGCCACCACACCCTGCAAATTTTTGTGTTTTTTATAGACATGAGGTTTTGCGATACTGTCCAGGCTGGTTTCAAATTCCTGGGCTCAAGCAATCCACCCGTCTTGGCCTTCCAAAGTTCTGGGATTACAGGCGTGAGCCACCATGCCATGCCCGGCCATGTCTTTCTCTTAATGTACATTACTACTTTAGTATATAGTGCCTTAGAAGAATTAATCATTTTTCCCCCATAGCATTTTAATGTATGCCATAATGCTAACATTTTAATGTATGCCATAATGCTAACAGCTGTTTTCTGGGCTTATGGCCTGTTACAGAAGTAAACATGCAAAGTCATAGTGCCTGCTGTCACCTGCTGAGAGCTTTTTTTGTGTATAAGGTTATACATGTGAGTGAGGTCATCATTTTAAGAGACAGTATATATTGGAGGATATTTATCCAGTCACTCATGAAAATGATCAGAAAACTGATAAAATTGAGTAATTGTCTTTAGTGAAGCATAGTAAAGCAGGGAAGCATTTTTGAAGATGGTTTAGTAAAAGTCCTGGGGGAAGAGAGTGAAATAACCAGCTTGTTCATTTCTCTTCTCTGCCACAGAAGTACACTATAGTTTTAGGGCACACTTCACCAGCAGGGGAGAAGTATGGTACTTAATGCCCCAAGTGCCTTTTCATGCAACACCTTTTAAACCCTGTTTATCTATTTTTGATAATGTATGTAGGACATTGTGATAGATTTTACTACCCAGAATTTTTT
>NW_016107615.1:2762529-2770585 GCF_001604975.1 Cebus imitator | reverse complement strand
TTTTAGTAGAGACGGGGTTTCACCATGTTGACCAGGATGGTCTCGATCTCTTGACCTCGTGATCCACCCGCCTCAGCCTCCCAAAGTGCTGGGATCACAGGCTTGAGCCACCGCGCCCAGCCACTACTCAGAATTTTTAAACATCAGGATTTTGATTAAAAATTGGGAAGATGGCCGGGCGTGGTGGCTCATGCCTGTAATTCCAGCACTTTGGAGGCTGAGGCGGGTAGATCACTTCCGGTCAGGAGTTTGAGATCAGCCTGGCCAACATGGCGAAACCCTGTCTCTTAAAAATACAGAAATTAGCTAGGCGTGGTGGTGGTGCATGCCTGTAATCTCAGCTACTTGGGAGGCTGAGGCAAGAGAATCTCTTGAATCCGGAAGCCAGCGCACCTTTGCACTCCACCCTGGGCGACAAGAGCAAAACTTCATCTCCCGGGGGGAAAAATACACGTCTGCCTTGTACGTGTGTGTATGTAAAACTGAAATTAGTTTCATGAAACAATATTTGCCCTTCATGTGATGCCCTCATATTGCATTTATTAAAAAAGGATATGGCAGGCTGGGCGCGGTGGCCCACGCCTGTAATCCCATCACTTTGGGAGGCCGAGCTGGGTGGATTACCTGAGGTCAGGAGTTCGAGACCAGCTTGACCAACATGACGAAACCCCATCTCTACTAAAAATACAAAAATTATCCTGGTGTGGTGGTGCGCCTGTAATCCCAGCTACTCAGGAGGCTGAGGTGGGAGAATTGCTTCAACCTGGGAGGCAGAGGCGCAGTGAGCTGAGATAGCGACACTGCACTCCAGCATGAGTGTTAGAGGGAGACTCTGTCTCAAAAACAAACAAAAATATATATACACCACACATACACACACACATACATACATACATACACACACACAGTGCCTTACAGTGCCAGGAGTGATACAGATATTTATTAATAGAAAGCCTTTTATTATCATCATTATTTTTACCGTATACCGGTTACTGTATTAAGTAGGCTCTGAGATTCAAACTTTATTCTTGCTTTTAGGGAGGTAACATGTTACTACTATAAAGACATACAGACATAAGTGTCATACAGGGTGAGGTGGATGTTAGTAGAGTATGTAAGAGGTATTGTAACCTAAAGGAGGAAGTCAGGGTAGGGAAATTACAGATGTATTCCTTGTTTAAAAATTTTAAGGTACAGAGTCTCTTAAATTACCATCAGCTAAATGGGGTATTTCTTTAAGGAAGCATAGAGGGGAAAGACGGGAATTATCTTAAAGCTGCAAAGCCAAGTGTTTCAGGAAATTGTAGTACTGTTTTGCCTATAACTGATTGTTTTCACTTTCTGGCTTCATGGATAATTGGCATGTGTTCTAGAATGTAGCAGATTCTTAAAGACTGAATTATCATGTATTCCTCTTAGTAGCAGCAGTGCTAGGCTTCCAAGTCTAGCATTCTGCCATAATTCCGTTTTCCGTTTCTCTCTGCTCCCAACAGACCAGGCTTTACTCTGATTTATGGTTCCTGCTTATCGCTGTGTGACTTGTGCTGACCTCTTTCATGCTCTTGGTTCCTTGACTCCAGGTTTTTGTTTGCAGGCAACAGAAACAGTCTAGTTATCTGAAGCAAAAAAGGGGAAAGATGTGGAAGTTCATTGAATTAACAAAAAACAGAAAAATAGAGTCTAGGTTGTAGACATCACAGTGGGCTGACTTGGCAGTGGTTAAGAATCAGTTTGAATTATTTTCCCGTATAATTTCTCTTTCTTTACATTCACATTTCTAGGAGACTGATTTGCTTAGCTGGAGTTACGTTTCAGCCCCTTGCCCGGGGAAGAAAAGGGCACTGCGATTGAAAACCCCAAGTCTGTGCAAAAGCAGCTATGTAGTTTCTCTAAAGCAAAAGTGGAAGACTAGAAAAACAGTCACTGAATACATATCGTGTTAACGTGGAGTGTTACTTCTTTTTACTTTTCACTCTGTCACCCAGGCTGGAGTGCAGTGAACAGTCTTGGCTCACTGCAACCTCTGTCTCATAGGTCCAAGTGATCCTTCTGCCTCACCCTCCCCAGTAGCTGAGATTACAGGCGTGTGTCACCGAGGTCAGCTAATTTTTTTGTATTTTTAGTAGAGACGGGGTTTCACCATTTTGGCCAGGCTGGTCTTGAACTCCTGACCTCAAATGATCTGCCCGACTCGGCCTCCCAAAATGCTGGAATTTACAGGTGTGAGCCACCGCGTCTGGCTATTTTTTATTTTTTGAGACATAGAGTTTTGCCCTTGTTTCCCAGGCTAGAGTGCAATGGTGTGATATTGGCTCATCGCAACCCCTGCGTTCTGGGTTCAAGTGATTCTCCTGCCTCAGCGTCCCAAGCTGGCATTACAGGTGTGCGCCATCATGCCCAGCTAATTTTTCGTATTTTTAGTAGAGACAGGGTTTTGCCATGCTGGCCAGGCTGGTCTCAAACTCCTGACAGGTGATTCGCCTGCCTTGGTCTCCCAAAGTGCTGGGATTGCAGGCGTGAGCCACCATGCCTGGCTGATTGATTTATTTTAAGTAGTGAAATTACATGCTTGTATTTATCTCAGAGAATTCACTCTGGAGGTAGTGTAAGTACTGAGGGGAGGGTGAAGGGCTGTGTGAGCAAGAACAGTAAGAAAGCTATTGGGCTGGGCCGGGCGCGGTGGCTCAAGCCTGTAATCCCACCACTTTGGGAGGCCGAGGCGGGTGGATCACGAGGTCAAGAGATCGAGACTATCCTGGTCAACATGGTGAAACCCCGTCTCTACTAAAACTACAAAAAATTAGCTGGGCATGGTGGCGCGTGCCTGTAATCCCAGCTACTCAGGAAGCTGAGGCAGGAGAATTGCCTGAACCCAGGAGGCAGAGGTTGCGGTGAGCCGAGATCGCGCCATTGCACTCCAGCCTGGGTAACATGAGTGAAACTCCGTCTCAAAAAAAAAAAAGAAAGCTATTGGGTTGAAATCCATATTTATAAGGCTGTCTGTGATCTGCTCCTGCCTACCTCTGATTTAATTTCCTACCATTTGTTCATTGCTTGCCACTCTGTAGCCACACTTAACTTTTGTTGGAATCAAACTTGTTCTTGCCTTAGAGCCTATCTGTGGTGCTCTCTGCTTAGAATTCTCTTAACCCCTGCTGTCACTTTGTTGGATTCTTGTCATTTGTACCTTAGTTCATGTTCCCCATCTCCTTTCCTGGCCGTGTTCTCTAATCCCATTTTGCCTCTTTAGTTTTTCACTCTTGTATCATTAAGTTTTATTTTTTGAACCAGTTATTACAGTTTGTCACCCCCCCCCCCCAACAGTGGCAGTTAGGCAAGGTTTGATTGCTAAAGAAAGCTCACATGATCCAAAGTAACAGTGCTCGTCAATCTGTGGTTTATTGCTGAAAAAGGATACCTAATGCAACTGCTTTCAAGTTACGTTGCATGTCACAAGCAAAGGCTGCCTCCTATCAATGAACCTGAAGAGGCTGAGTGTGAGGTTCAATTGTCCCCCTTCTGTAGGGCCATATGGATAGCTTTCCTGGATTGGGATCACTGATGTGTGCAGGGAGCACCTTGGAACCAGGGATCACCCAGTGGAGTCTCAGTGGGGCTTATATTCCTGCTGGCCACATAGGCATATTTTTGCTACATAACCAGCATCAGTGGCAGAAACCTCTAGGGGCTCACCAAAACCAGGTGCAAACCATCAATCTCACTTTAACAATGAACAACGCTGACAAGCTGGTACACAGCCCATAGCTCATGGGATTCATGATTTCAGAGCAACATTATTAATCACTATGTTTCGTGCTTCGACCAGGTATCAGTGCCATGGCATATACACAGGACGATTCCAGCCTTCTGGGATTAACTCCGACTGCCTTTTCTTTTCTTTTTTTCTTTGTTTTTATTTTTATTTTTTTAAATTTCCACTGGAATGTAAATGCCAGTTGAGCAGGAATCTTGTGTTTGTGGGGAGATGTGATGATTTTGTTGATGTATTTAAAATTTGACAAAGGATATTCAGGGCCGGGCGCAGTGGCTCATGCCTGTAATCCCAGCACTTTGGGAGACCAAGGACGATGGATCACTTGAGAACAGGAATTCGAGACCAGCCTGGCAGACATGGTGAAACCCCGTCTCTACTGAAAATACAAACATTAGCCCGGCATGGTGGTGCATGCCTGTAATTCCAACTACTCAGGAGTCTGAGGTCGATAATCGCTTGATTGCAGTGAGCGGAGATTGCACTACTACACTCCAGCCTGGGCCACGGAGTGAGACTCTGTCTCAAAAAAAAAAAAAAAAAAAAAAAAAAAAAGATACTCAGAATAAAAAAGTGTTTTTTCCGTTTAAGATTTTTTCCTCTCTCAACTTTTAGGTGTGGGAATGGTGTCTTTGGAAGACCAGACACTTTATGCAGTGTTGAGCTCAGGAAGCAGTGAGTGTTAAGGAATGGGTGTAAAAGTGAGTGTGATTCTGTTCCCATCTTCCTATTTCTTTATTTTTCCTGGACTTTCTCTTAAGGGTCTTTACGATTAGGCAAACACCTTTTGACTTTTTTTTGTGTGTGTTGCTATGTGTCTATGAATGAAGAGTTAGGCATTCAATATATTCTCTTTGAAGCGTCTCCTGCAAAAAGAATTCTAGTATCATATCAGGCAGGTTAGTAATAAATAGCTACCTTTTTTTTTTTTTTTTTTGTAGTGCCTTTTGGTCACCAATATTGTACTTTTTTGTGTATATATTATCTCTAATGTATTATTATTTTTTAAACAGAGCCTTGTTCTGTCACCCAGGCTAGAGTGCAGAGGCCTGATCTCGGCTCACCACAACCTCTGCTTCCCGGATTGAAGTGATTCTCTTGCCTCAGCCTCCTGAGTAGCTGGGATTACAGGCGCACGCCACCACGCCCAGCTAATTTTGGTATTTTTAGTAGAACAGGGTTTCGCCATGTTGGCCAGGTTGGTCTTGAACTCCTGACCTCAGGTGATCTGCCTGCCTTAGCCTCCCTAAGTACTGGGATTACAGGTGTGAGTCACTGCCCCCGGCAGGATATGTGCATTTTAAAATTTCATTGGCAGGTTGTCTCCATGGAGGTTGTGGTTATTGATACTCCTACCACCAGTGTGTATTATAACACTATGGAGTGTCACAAAGCTTTTTATCTTTGCCAGACTGGTAGATAGGGCATCTTTTTTTTTTTTTTTGGAGAGATGCTTTTTATTATATGCAAAATACATTAAAAGTTAGAGAATATAGCATGATGAATTTCACAAATTGGATGAACCTGTGTAACCTCTATACCAGTCATTGCTCTGTCTCGGGCCTCTGGAAAGGTAACCATTATCCTGACTTATATTATCTTTTCATTATTCTTGTATTTCATATAAACATACAGTATGTGCTCTTATGGCTTATTTTATTCAGCATTATAAGAGATTTATTTTGCTGAGATTCATCCAGATAGTGTCAGAAGTTCTCAGTGAGATCTATATTTGCATTTCTATTGAAAGGAGGTTTAGCACTTTTTTAATGTTTTAAGCTTTAAAATTTTTATTTTCTGTAAGCTGTTTACATCCTGTATTTTTGAGTGGGGAATCATTTTCCTATAGATCTGCTTATATGTAAAGGAAGCTGATTGTCTCGGGTATGAGTTGTAATTGTTTTCTTCATCTAGTTGTGCCTTTTGATTTTGCATATGCTGGTTCTTGCCATAAAGGATTTTTTAAAATTGTAGTATCTTTTGTGGCCATTCACATTTTTTCTCAATTACTTGTTTTCTCCAGTGGCCCTAATGTCTTCTGAGCATACCATAGCTTTTGTTAAATTACGCTTTAATGTCATCAAAGGTGAAAGTGCAGAAACTACCTCTAAAAATGACAGTGCTGAAAATGAAATTTGAAGCACATGTACGTTGAATTATAGAAGAAATAGCTGACTGGGAGAATGTTGTGATGTCTTCATATGCAGCCGTAGAAACCTAGTGAAGGTGAGTTTATGGACGTAAGTGAGGAAAGTGGTTGTGATGAAAAAGAGGATGGCCTCATAGGAGGCGACACTGGCAAAATTCACCGTAAAGGAACTCTCTCCAAGATATCCATGCCGTTGAAAAGGCAAAGGATAAAATGTTAGAAGCTGGTACCAGCTTTAGAGTTGTGTGAAAATGCCCCAAGAAATTTCCCCAAGCAATAGAAAAGACGTTTGCTCTGTGTCGTAAATGGCCCAGTGCGGTGGCTCATGCCTGTAATTCCAGCACTTGTGGAAGGCTGAGGTGGGCAGGTTGCTTGGGCTCGGGAGTTCTCAACCAGCCTGAGCAACATGGCAAAACCCCATCTCTACTAAAAAGGCGTGATGGCTTTCGTCTGTCTTAGGTACTTGGGTGGGGTCGGGGGTGGGGGTGGGTGGGGGGTGCTGAGGTGAGAGGATCGCTTGAGCTTGGAAGATCCAGGCTCCAGTGAGTTGTGCTTGTGCCACTGCACCCCAGACTGGGTGACAGAGCAAGACCCTGTCTCCAAAAAAGAAGAAAAGATGTTTGCTCTTTGTCATAAGTTATATGAGAAGAAAAGTTGCTATTCAAAGAAATGAAACCATTCACATCGGTTCTAATGTTTTTAATTGCAATGTTCTAAAAGAATGTTAGCGTGTGTGTGTGTGTGTGTGTGTGTGTGAGAGAGAGAGAGAGAGAGAGAGAATGATTTTTTTTTTCTTTTTTTCCTGAGACGGAGTTTTGCCCTATCCCAGGCTGAAGTGCAGTGGTGTGATCTTGCTTCACTGCGGCCTCCGCCTCCTGGGTTCAGGTGATTCTCCTGTCTCACCCTCCCAAGTAGCCAGGATTACAGGCATGTACCACCATGCCCAGCTTTTTTTTTTTGAGATAGAGTCTCTGTTGCCCAGGCTGAGTTGCGGTGGTGCGATCTCTGCTCACTGCAACCTTCGACTCATGGGTTCAAGCAATTCTCCTGCCTCAGTCTCCTGGGTAGCTGGAATTACAGGCGTGTGCCACCACACCCAGCTAATTTTTGCATTTTTAGTAGAGACGGGTTTCACCACGCTGGCCAGGCTGGTCTCAAATTCCTGACCTCAAGTGATCTGCTTGCCTTGGCCTCCCAAGGTGCTGAGATTACAGGCGTGAGCCACAGTGCCTGGCCTATTTTTTAATATTTTCATTATATGTTGATAATTGATAGTAAATGTTTTTAATATCTAGACCAAAAATTTAAAAGTAATGCAACAATTCAGTGATTAAGAGCACTTTGTTCAGTTTCAAATTATTTTTGCAGTCCCACACTGTCATCTAAAATGAGAACTGCACCTCCCAAACTCCTTCAGGTGACTTAATTAGTGTTTCAGTGACTTCTTCATTGTCTCTTCTGACCTTCAGGTCCCTCATAGGTTAAACACATCTGCATATTTGGTACGTTTTTCTTATGAGTTTCTGGAGCTGCTGCAGGTCTCAGTTCTTGCTAAATTGTCAGATACTGATACTCATAGTCTAATGAGCTGTGTGAAGAATAGTATACAAGATAGCAGGTAGCAACAGCGATTGGATTGAAAAGTATTCCTTGAGTACCTACTATATACCAGGTACTGGTGTTAGGTTTTGGAGATAAATAACATTAGGTCCCCTGTGTTTTTTTTTGTTTTTTTTTTTCCCCCTTCACAGCCTATAAAGGGCAGACAGATGAAAGGATAATGGAAGAAGTTATAAAGAATGTCATAGAAGAATTTTTAATAAGCGCTACAGATAATTTGAAACTCTTTTAGGATGTTGCAGAATTCTGTGCTGTTTTCTATGATGTTGGAGACACCATAAAAAGAAATGACTCAAGGGACTTGGTGGGAACGAGATACACCAGTTGAGCTTCTGTATGTGGGTCAGGTGGCAGCATGTTGAGTTATATACCATACACAAAGGTTTTTTTTTTAATGCAGATAATACGTCATAGAACATATACTTGGGCAGCAGGTTCCACACTGATTATAATCTATGACAGACTACTTTTTTTTTTTTTTTTTCCCTCAGGTAGAATCTTGTTCTGTTGCCCAG
>NW_016107615.1:2755800-2762139 GCF_001604975.1 Cebus imitator | reverse complement strand
TTTAGTAGAGACGGGGTTTCACCATGTTGACCAGGGTGGTCTCGATCTCTTGACCTCATGATCCACCCGCCTCGGCCTCCCAAAGTGCTGGGATTACAGGCTTCAGCCACCGGGCCTGGCCTAATTTTTCTATTTTTAGTAGAAATGGGGTTTCACCATATTAACCAGACTGGTCCTGAACTCCTGACCTCGTGATCTGCCCACATCGGCCTCCCAAAGTGCTGGGATTACAGGCGTAAACCACTGCACCCGGCCCGGACAATTACCTTTAAAACAATCCAACTTTTGTATTGTTGAATGCATTTCGTGAGAGGAGAACTGTAGGTTAGTTGACCAACTGAAGAGTTACATTGCTTTTGCTGAAACTGCCATTCTAATGTTCTTATTCCTTAAGCCTAAACGTATATGGCTGTATATTGTAATTGAACATCATGTACAGTCAATGGAAAAGGCTTTGATTTGGACCTCATTTCTCTGTAATAGCTTGATTTGTGCCTTTTTCTTTTTTTACTGAAAAGGGGGTGAAATCAAGGCTACATTGATTTTAATTATTTACTGAAGACATACTTATTGGATATTTATGGAGAGCCAGTGTCAGGAATTGTGAGGAATATGAAAATGCCCTCAGTAAGCTACCATGGAACTTAGTTAGTTGGTAAGAAAGTCTTCAATATGAGTAGCTAAACAAGTCCTACAAGTTGGCAGTCATCTTTTTATGGTGCAAGTGATGACTTAGGTCCAAAGGAATATGCAGTTGTTTCTAGCTGGAGGAGTCAGAAGGCTTCATGGATGCAGGACTTGAAGGGCATCTTATCGGCATATTAGTAGAAGATGCATTAATTGGAGCAAGCAACCCTGGGAAAGTCCTGATGATTTAAAGCTTCTCTGATGTATCTGGTAAATGATACTTGACAAATGATTGGATCGTTAATATTACCCCTTTTTTGTCTTGAAAAGAATATTGTGTTAGATGATTCAGGATAGTATAGTAGTTCTCAAAGCATGGTCCTTGGAAGCATCAACATCTCCTCCTCACTTGTTGAAAGTGCAGATTCTTGGCTGAATCCCATACCTAGCCATTGAGTCAGAAAGCGGGGTGGGACCCAGCAGCCTGTGCTTTCACAGGTCTTGTTTTGAGAGAGGCATTTCTAGTTAATGACTACCTTTTAAACAATGCGGCAACTAATGTTCACTTTGGCAGCACGTATGTTAAAATTGGAGTGATACAAAGATTAGCATGACCCCTGCACAAGGATGACACACACTTTTATGAAGTGTTTCATATTTTTTATTACGCATGCATGCCTGTATCAGAATGTCACATGTACTTCATAAATATATGTACCTACTATGTAATCCAAAAAATTAAAAGCAAAATTAAAAGAAATGTGGTATCTCTGTCAGCTTTATTTGCTAATACTGATTAGTAGCCCATTCCATAATTTGATTAAAAGTCATTCCTTCCCCAGCTTACTATTTGAAGTATAAAATCATTGTCAGTTTGGAGGTTTTTTTTTTTTTTTTTTTTTTTTTAAGGTGGAGTCTTGCTCTGTTGCCCAGGCTGGAGGGCGGTGGCGCGATCTTGGCTCACTGCAAGCTTCAAGCGATTCTCCTGCCTCAGCCTCCAGACTAGCTGGGATTACAGGCGCTTGCTGCCGAACCCAACTATTTTTTTTGTATTTTTAGTAGAGATGGGATTTCACCATGTTAGCCAGGATGGTCTCGATCTCCTGACTTCATGATCTGTCCACCTCGGCTTTCCAAAGTGCTGGGATTATAGGTGTGAGCCACCGCGCATGGCTAGAAGGTAATTTTTTACTTGAAAATTTGAAAACCAGGGAATTGAATAAATTAGTGAGCTATTTTAATTGGTTTGTTAGTGAATCATGACAGTAACTTGTTAGTAATCATTGACAGTAACACACACACGCGTGTGCGCACACACACACACACACGAAGGAAACATGTCTGGATCTGTTTTTCATTCTTGTGAAATAAAATGATACTTGTCAGTTTTATACTAAATGTTTTTAAAAATCCTGTTAATTCATTAATGAAATGCTAATAACTGAGGAACTGCCGGCCTGTTTTCCAAAGGACTGCATCGTTTTGATTTCCAGCAGCAGTGAATGAGGTTTCAATTCCTCATCTTTCTCATATCCTTGCCAGCCCTTACTGCTACTCTTCTGTTGATTGCCATCCTAATGGGTATGAAGTAGTATCTCTTTGTGATTTCGTTCTGCATTTCTCTGATCTCTGATGATGTTGAACGTATTTTCATATTCTTCTTGGCCGTTTGTGTATTACTGTTTGGAGTATCTGTTCAGATTTCAAAATTGGCTTGTTTTTTACTGAGTTGTAGTCTTAATATATTCTAGATGCAAATAATATGATTCAGATTTGTGATTCACAAACATTTTGTTCTGTGGGTTATCTCCTCACTTTCTTGATGGTGTCTTTTGAAATGAAAAAAGTTTTTACATTTTTATGATCTCAGTTTTTGTTGTTGTTGTTTTTTGTGCTTTTGGTGGCGTATCTATGAAACCATTGCCTAATCCAAGATTATGATTTACCTGTATGTTTTCTTCTGAGTGTTTCAGAGTTTTAGCTGTTAGTTCCATAACCCAGTTTGTGATAATTTTTATATGGTGTGAATTAGGGTTCCAAGTTCATTTCTTTTGCATTTAGGTGTTCAGTTTTTGAAGCACCATTTGTCAGCTTCAGTTACAGTGACAGATTTTTATGAATTTTTATCTAGACTTTCTAGATCTTACTAGCAGTTGAGGAGATTCTGAGTTTTACTACTCCCATTGCATTGTCAGTTAAAAGAATAAATTTAAGTTTTGAAGAAAAAGGTGCTGTGAGTAAAGTACTGTGTTCCATTTTAGGAGTCTTTAAGGACAAACTGGAATAGAATACGTTTTTGAAATTGATAGGTCACAAATTCGGAAAGTGAGAATGAGAGACTGGGAGAAAGGCTTTCCAGTAGCTACACATTTTCATTTGAAGCAGAGCAGTTTATTTAGCCCCACAGCACATAAGAAATAGTTACAGTTAGATGTATTTGAATCATCGAGAAGAATGAATTTTCAAATAATTATTAATAGAACTAATAACTTGGTAAAGTAGTACCCATTATTGGAGGAGCTCAAGTGAGGTTTAAAGTACAGAAATGATTTTTGCATTGAGAACAAAGGTTGTTTACAGAGTTCTGGGATTTTTAGTTAGTCACGTGACTGTACTAGGATTTCCATTTGCTTTCACATTTGTGAAGGTTTTCGGCTCGAGATCCAACCTTCCCCAGACTTCTGTCAAGTTATTGGAAGGAGAGTGAGGGAAAACAGGAGGTTATTGTCTTGAAGGATTAAATGGTAGAAATACTCCAGTTTTTGATTAGCTGATGTTATTATGCGTTACCCTGAAAACTGGCCTCATCATTTGATCTAGTTCTTTTTGGCTTCTTTAGTCCTTTGTTCTCCAGGTAACACAGTGAACAGTGGGAATGAGAGACTGTAGCAACAGTGAGTGTTGAGATGAGAACTAAACGTTAAAATATCCGTCTAACATCAAATTTGTGTGTGGTTGGGGTTTGTAGATTGTGGATTGAAGAAAGCTGCATGAATTGCAGGAAAATGTAAATTGTGATAGTGTAAGTGGAATTTCATTGTCATCCTTTCATGAAAATAAAGTTAACTTTACTGATTCAGGGAATTATGTTCTTATTTTGTAAATGATCCACCTGAAGAGTAGATTGTTCAGCATACTCAGGAGAAGAGTAGATTTTTCAGATGTACTCGGGAGAAAACATACTAGTGCATATTCGTACTTTTGTGATGGTTGTGTTTGAATCACATGTTTCAAGGTTTTGGAAAATCTGATTATATAATCTGATTGAGGCAAATGAATAAATGCAGTTACCTGGTTTTCAGGCAGAATAATTTGAGAATCTTTTAGCTATAAGGCTCTCAAACTTCACAGTAAAATATTACTCAAAGTAGAATTGGAAGCATGAAAAAATTAGGTATCTTTTTTCTTTGAAGTGAGATTTTTGGAATAATCTTTTAAATAGGAAAACCTTTTTGAGCTTAGCCCGTTCCATGTTTTAAACATTTATCTTGTTTGCCCAATTGTAGGGGTTTTCTCTGTCTTAAAGATTTGAGCATAGTCTGAACCTCCTTGGTTGGAAAAAATTGGCTTCAAACAAAAGCTTATCATCAGTGATGTTGGTGTAGGTATGCCCAGTGAGTAACGTAAATCAGTGAATATGAAGGTGTTATGTAACTTTTTAAGGCTTGAATATTAAATTTTTGTTAGTGTATGTATTTTATGATTGAGAAGGTAAAAAATACTGTTTTTAGTGTGATATGAGTTCTCCTTGAAGTTACTGTACATTAAAAAAAATTATGCTAATCAAGCTTTTCTTTTTCCTTCGGTCTGTTTTTGAATGGACCACTTATATTCCTGCTGTTCACAGGTTTCTCTCCAGGATTCTTGGGGGAATTAGTAAGAGACTTCGATTTTCCCTCCTCTCAATTAAAAGATACAAGACACATATGTACAACACAAGACAAAATGTGCAGAATATATTGCTCATGATATTTGTTTTTCTATGGCTGACTTCTTTTTTTCCATAATGTGTAACAGTTCTATTACTTGAATTTAGAGAGGGATTCATTTTGCTAAAAAGTACCTCCACATTCAACTATAATAAGCTACATTATGAAAACACTGTTGGAGTTGGAAGATAAAGATAGTGTTGATGCTAATTGTTTGATATTTGTGGATGAACCTGAAACGACTAATATTTAATCACGAGTCCCTTCTGCACTTACCTGATTGTCTGTGCTTTGGTTTGCAACTATGTATCCACTGTTGAAAGAACCTGTTGCTCTTTGCAACTGCCTTGTTTAGCCTTATCTGCTAGAAGCCGCTGATCCAAGAACCCTGCCTTTTCTCACACTCGACTTGGATAGCATTATGAAAGCTAGCCCAGTAAAATTGAATTTCCAGTGATGTGGCTTCAGCGTTGGTGGACTTGGAGTTTTTAGGTCAGATACCTTTCTTCTTCAAGTATATAAGAGCTCAACTTAGTATATATAGAGTAAAATTTGACATCTGTGTTAGGAGCAGACTCATGATACTGTTAAGGGATTTGGGTTATTTGTAATTTTCAGGGTACATGCTCAGCTTCTTGATGTTTTTCTCTTAGTTCTGTTACATCACCTCTTCTACGACCCCAGTCAGGCATGACATTCTCACATGAATTCCTAGATGCTTTGACACAGGCTTACAGTGTTTATATCTGTCTTGTATTGTAGTTGTGTCTTCTATAACTTGTATTAGAGGAGGAGGGAATATTTTAATTGTTACATACTCTGTAGTACCTAACAGAATGCATTCCATTTAGTAAAGACAGTCTTATCTAATAAGTAAATTTGACAGTAATGGTCAGAAGCAGCATTTTGGTGAATTGATCAACATTGTGCAAATGTACCTTAAGTATACTTTGAATTAATAGAATAAAACATAGCTTATTAATACTTTAGATTTCAACACTTCATGCTTCACCTTTACATCGGTTACGTGGAATGCTGGGATTATTCGAAACCTGTTTATCTGTAGGATTGGGATGAGGGTTGTTCTTGCATTGTGATTCTTTCAGTCCCATTCTGTCTTGGACTTCTAGTTTTCTAGTAATTAATGGCTGTTTTTTATTAGTTGGAAGATTCATGGATTTTTTTTTTTTTTTTACGTCTTTAGCTAAGAACATTGTAAATCACTTGTAGTATCTAAAAGTGTGTCAGATGTGAAGGTTGCCTTAATGGAAACAGGCTTGCCTTCTCTAACCTTCACAAGGAACAGCCTCGGATGGGATTGTGAAAGCTTCATTTCCCATGTGCCAAAGAGAGGCCGAGTTCACAGCCAGTGATGAAAAGTGGTACATAATCCTTTTAGACTACAAAATTTATGTTAATTACCAGATAAGGCCCTTTCCCTCAGGGAGTTTAGTATTTAGAGAGAAAGTTAATGCATGTAATTTGTAATCTGCATGAATTTAGTCTGGCTAAAAAAATTTCACATGGTTTGGAAGGGAGGTAAATGAAAGAAAGATGTGTGCAGTCACTTTGGGACTTATTTCTAGAGGAGATCAAGTATGGATAGGCTGTGGAAGGGAAGAAAAAGATTGACATGCAGCAAGGTTTCTCAATGAAGGACTTTATTTTTAAACGTTTATTTAGAAAAATTTGAAAATAGTAAAAGAATAATGAAATAAATTATTGTATCCTGTCACTTAGCTTCAGCAGTTTTCTGCATACGTTGGATTTAGTTGTCATGTTT
>NW_016107615.1:2731791-2755651 GCF_001604975.1 Cebus imitator | reverse complement strand
GGCACGCGCCACCATGCCCAGCTAATTTTTTGTATTTTTAGTAGAGACGGGGTTTCACCATGTTGACCAGGATGGTCTCGATCTCTTGACCTCGTGATCCACCTGCCTTGGCCTCCCAAAGTGCTGGGATTACAGGCTTGAGCCACCACGCCCGGCCAGTTGTCATGTTTCTTGAGACTTTTATCTGGCATAGCTCCTCAGCCATTCTTTGTCTTTTATGACATTCATAGTTCTAAACAACATTCCTAAGTTTATGTTCGTTTCCTGAGGACTAGGTTAGATTATGTTAACTGTGATTTTAGAGGTATGAAAAGGATGGAATTCTATGACAAGCTATAGGTTATAATGTAAATAATTCTGGTCCAAGAATCAGGAGTCCTAAGTTCTGGCTCTTAGAAGGGAATTACAGTTTGCAGTATTTAAAGAATGTGACCCAGCTTTAAATCTCAGCTCTTTTGAGTAGCTGCTGTGAATAATTGTATAAACTTCAGCAAATGGATTAACATTTTAGGGCTTTTTGTGAAATATGATGGGTAAATTCCTCCCTTCTCAAGTTGTTGGGAGTAAATGACAACATCAAGTACAAAGATGCTGTGCTATGTGATAGTGATTAAAATACCGTGAACTTGAGCGGATCCGAGGTAGTGCGTTACCTCCATTGGTTATGTAGTCAGTAACAGATCGAACTTGTTCTACTCTGTTACCCTCTTTTCATTATTGCATTTGACTAGTCTAAATATAGTAAATTTGGAAAAGAGGAAATTCAGTGAGTTAAAGCTGCCAAAAGGAAGTATGAATGGAAAAGATTGCACGTGACCTTTGATTTTAAGGATGGATTGACTTTGGATAATCGTATCTAGGTGTGGAGAATCTTAAGTGTAAGGAGATGCGGTCAGATTAGTGTAGGAAATAATGTTAGAATGAGGAAGGTAGAAGAATCTTGGAAGTTTGAAGGTCTGGGTTGTAGTCCAGCCTTTGCCATTAGTCAGTTGTATGATTGGGGTAAGCTATTTAACCTGCCTAGACCTTGTTTTCTAACACTGTAAAATGACTGGTTGTTATCGGCATTCTTCAGGGAAGAGAAACATCCTGGTAAGACAAAGTAGTAAGGGAAAGCTTTCATCAGGAAGGAGGTCATCAGGCTCTTGAAAGGTAGGCAGACTCTAGATAGAAGAGGGAAAGCCGTTAGAACAAGAGTGCTGAATTAAAGCAGGCACAACTGGAAGTAAACCTGTTGCATCACGGGAAGGAGTGCACATTGGAAACTAATGAGAAATGAAGGTTATCAATTCTGTGCTCCAGAAATGAGCTCTTTATAGTTATGTATGCCGTTTAGAATTGATGCATTTGGAAAATGACCCCTTATTTAAATAAAAGTCGGTGAGACACCTGCTGGAGTATAGCCAGTTTGACCTTATGCAGTATTTTGGGATGAGTGAGTCCCCAAGGGCTTTCTGTTAGTGAAAGGAGGATTTCCCAACTGTCTTCTGGCTGAAATTTGAAGTAACTAATACCAAGGCATAGGGAAGGAAAGGGCAACGGTTGCATTACAATGAAATGACTGTGTAGGAAATGGATGAGGTTGAACTGTAGACCACTAATTCAACACACAGGGCCAGTGATTCCTTGGCATGTTTCTTTGTGTCATGTGATTGATTCTGGAGCTTCTGGAGACCCGGCCATACAAGTATGGCAGATGATCACAGAGGAACATTAAATGGTCACAGAAGTATGATGTAACATGATCTACAAAGTTGCTAATTGGTGCTATTGCCTAGACTGGGATCTGGACTAGCTGTGTATCACAATGTAATGAATGGTCACTGTTTATTCCACAGATTTCAACAATTTCTGTCATGGGGCAGTTAAGAAAAAGTGTATGAATGACCATTTTATGTAGGTTCTCTGCCTCAGGATTAAAAAGCTCCTTTCTCCTGACCGTTCATGTCTATTTACTTACTCTAAACAGGTCAAGGGAAGCCCTCATTTTATAGGAATCCAGCCATTAATTGGAAAAATAAAGGAGATGGGACCATGCTTTTTGACAAGTTATTGAAAAGGTTCCAGGATCAAATTGGATAGGATGTAAATATTCTTCACCTGTGGAACTGCTGTAGTTTCTTTTAAAACCTATCAGCCAGGTGCTGACTGTCATCCTAGCACTTTGGGAGGCCAAGGTGGGTGGATCACCTGAGGTCAGGAGTTTGAGACCCAACCTGGCCAATGTGGTGAAATCCCATCTACTAAAAATACAAAAATTAGCTGGGTGTGTAGCAGTTGTCTGTAATCCCAGCTGCTCGGGAGGCTGAGGCAGGAGAATCGCTTGAACCTGGGAGGCAGAGGTTACGGTGAGCCGAGATCATGCCATTGCACTCCAGCCTGGGGTACAAGAGTGAAACACTGTCTCAAAAAAAAAAAAAAAACCTGATTATTCAGATTTTTCTTAGTTTTTATGAGCTTGTGCTTTCTATAAGTTCTATTTTCTTGAGATATTATATGGAGTTGCTGTCTGGTTTGCAGGCCATGTGCTTGAATGGCTACAGTGCTAAATCATAAGTATCTCTTGATTTTATAAAAGTTCAATTTGTGAGAAATCAAGAAAATAAGACACTCGCCATATATTCATTTCGTTTGTACTCCGTTAAAATGTAAACTTGAAGGTAGTTTCTTGACTGCTGTTCTTAGCATCTGAAATTATGCATGATAAATAGTATACATTCAGTAGCTATTAAATGAATGAAGAACTGTGATGTTTGACAGCATTACATGTAGTTAAGCCTAATAAAGAAGAGAATTCACAAATGGATTCTCTTTGAAGACTTCTTAATGTCTTTTTGTTTCTTTTCTCCTTCCTTCCACTATGGGCTTTGCTTTGTTTTGGTCAGTGAAAGGGTGAGTATGAGAAGCTGCATTTTAATTTTTCAGGAATCTAGTCATGCCTTTGGATAAAAATACCATGGCCACATTTTTAGCCTCAATGAGGAAAGGCCCTCATTAGGTCACTTGAGTCATTAGGCTCACTGTTACTCTGTGAGAGGGTACGGAAGACTTACAGTTAATGTTTGTTCCCAGTGCCTGCCCTTAAATAGGCTCTTAAAGAGTGAATGAATGAATATTCAGGAACACTTGAGAGACTTAGAAAAGATCAGGTGATACTGAAATAACAAACTCGGGCATCTGGACCTTCTATATTGCAGGGAATAGAACTAGTTTCTTTGAATGTGGGTAGTAATTGCTTAGCTTTCTACTAATGTGTCCTGAGTTTCTGGCTTGGAAGAGTGGATAAAATAAGTGAGGAAAAGAAAGTCACCGTTCATGTTTTACCAAGTAAAGATTTATAAAAAGCCAGTGGCCCTAGATGCCTGGTTTCTAATTTCTAGACTCCTGGTTTCTGATTTCTTACCACCTTGCATGGTCTAAAAAATGGCAAACTGAGGAGTCAGAATGTTCAGTGGTTATTCGTTGACTTTCACCTTTTTCCTTCCCATTGAACCCATTCTGCTCTTTAATACTGCTGCTTTGCCCTTGGAAAGAAACAGCCAGTTTTATTTTATATTTCTCCCGGTCAATGGCATAGAAGTAGAGTTTTTTCAAGATCTAAGAAAGATTTGTTGAATGCTTTCAAATTAGAAGATTAGTTACTGTACTAGTGGAATTTGAAGTTAGACTGAATCAAACTATTAACATCTTTATTACTGCACTAGAAAAGATGCATATTAATAGAATTTGTAGAGCACATTAGATTTCCCTGGGTAGCAAACAGTCTGGGAGACCTGAGAGCTTATGCTGCCTATAAGGAACTACCATGAATGGGAAACTGGTATTTTTTATGACTGTTTTAAAATTATTTTGATGTCATATCTAAAAGGAAAATTTTAGACTATGCAGATATTCAGCAATCTGCATGACTTCCAATACCAAAATAAAGGTACTATTTTAAAATACTGTATAATTATGGAGCAGGCTTAATGGAAGCCTTATTAAATTTACCCATTATTTGCTGTCGCTGAAAATATCCTTCTCAGGAATTCGGTATTGCTATTCTCGGCAGTAGTTTCATTGCTTTGCAGCTACTATTTGGAAGACAGGGAACAGAAATAAAAACACCAGACTGATGTTTGTTTAAATAATGGACATTTGATTAATCCTGTACCCACTATAGATGATGTTGTGGTGTTAGTTAAACCGGGCATCGTTTCTTTGAAGCCGTAATCTTAACCTACTCCTGTAAATTCTTTTTTCTCCCCTCTCTTTTTATATTCAGTATTTAATCTAGATTTACCACCCCATTTTCAGAATGCCAAAAACAGTGTGTTTAGAAGCAAGGTCATGCTGTTTTTATAAAATAAACTGTGTAATGTTCATAAGCACACAAAATAAAGCATTCTAGATGTTCAGATTGGGTGCATCGATAGTTTATTTCAGCAAATCTGTAGTTCTGGTAAAGGGCAGTTCAGTGTTTCCCATCACATACAAAATCTAGGAAAAATAGCAACAGCTACCATTTGTTAAGTACTTCTTATATCCCAAGTACTATTACATGCTTGATATGCATTATCTTATTTAGTTGACCTAACTCCCCTCTCAGAGAAGATAACATTACAGTCTTGTTTTACTGAAGTTTAGAGAGGTAAAATAACCAGCCCGTTGTTTCTCAGTGAGTGGTAGAGTAGCAGTATTACTGCAGTCTATTCTAGTTCTGTGAGTAATTTTCTCCATCTTATTTCCTAGAATTTGATAAGGAATGGATGAATCTGTGAAATGGAAGCCAGTGTAAATATTGCTGAATAAACGAATGTACTCATATAATTGTAGAAAAAGGTAGACATTTTCTTTGACATTGTGTGTGTTATAAGGTTTATAAGTGAAATGGCCTGGCATCCAATGAATCTGATTATTAGGAAGGGAGAAGCAGGAAATAGAAATAGGAATATAACTGCTTTCCGTTGGGTTCCATGTCATAATAGTCACCAGCAAACCTAGATTTGAAAATGCATACACAGCATCATTACATTATAGTGACATTTCAGGGGCATCTGTATTCTTCAGATTTTATTCCTGCCACCGTTGGGATGCCGGTAGAGCAGATTTGTCTTTCCAGCATCTTGGGGTCAAGACTCATAATGAAGAGAGGCCCTGCTTTTTCTAAGCTGTCTAATTTCCTGAGTTGTCTGCTCAGTTTTCCAGCATCTTTTTAGCTATTTATAGATCAGTGAAGGAAAAATAACTGTAAGCCTTTCTCAGTCACCTCCAGGCTACTGCTGCTTCTTTCTCGTTCATGTACTCCTTTGCCTTCCCAGTTACTCTGCTCGACCCGGAATAATCAATAGGATCAAAACACAACCTTGTACCTGAAAAGAGCAAAACTTAGGATGCACTTTAAAAGCAAAAGTTATATTTTTAAAATTTTGCATTTGCATTTGTTACAGAGTACCATTGTATTAAAATGAGCTTAGGGTGTTTTACTAAGATGTGGTCATTATGAAAATGTGTTTAGGTAATACAGCATTTCAGAATGAAGTGTGGTTGTGAAATAATCGTTCACAGTTCTCGTTCTTTACCATTGGAACAAAAATTTTACATACAGTATTCTGAACTTCACAAGTGGTTTGCTGTAGGCAAACATTTATCTTAATTTTTCTTGAAATCTATTTTATGGAGGGGTGAAAAACCATCTATGCATCTGTTTTATCTATTTATTGTCGTTGATTAGCTGTAGAGTAAGGTGTTCAAGGTCTTCATTTTACCCTCTATCCCTTATGTTCTCCAGTCATTGTTCTGGGCATTCAAGTTATAAAGTTGAATAAGGCATCTTTCAGGATATATACCTTCTAGTTGTTGGTACAATGAGTTCTAAATTTCTCTTCAAAGAATCAGTATGTTCAGTTCTTCGTCCCCCATTTTAAAGCTTAACTTCCAACTAGTTTCAGTAAATAACCTTTTCCACCGGTTCTAATCTTCACATCTTTTCCCCTGGTCACTTACTCTGTCCTGAGCCATCCCAGTCATCTGCTCTGACCTAAGTCACCTTTAGTTTCCTGTTCAGTAACTGTCTTTCCTGCCACATTGCTCACCCTACCACTCTGACTCATATTCCCTGCTGTCTTTAAAATAGCCAGTTGGGATTAGCTTAGACTGTGCTGTTCAACCATAGCCAATAGGAGTATGACATAGCTGTAGGGGCTGCCTGCGTCAGGGGTAAGAATCCCTTCCCGTCTCCTGTTCAGGGGCGTGCTCGCCATTGCTGCATTAAATTGCTTTGCTGGGAAAATTTATATTTGAGTGCTATTTCTTTGTGGCCCCCAATTTTTCCATATAACATAGTGAAGGGAGACAGGCATATAAAATGAATATTCATAATGTTCAGTAAAGTAGGATGTGAGTGACCTAAAATTCAGCCAGGGGATATAGCATTTCCAAAGTCTGCTAAGGTATAAGGTGTTGGGAAACTAAAAACATACATATGTCAAGTAGTACTCTAGAAATAGAAAGTCATGGTGCCTAGTGCTTAATTACAGGAAATGAGGGAGGGGGAGGGCCGTATCTCTACTTTGGGTGACTGGTTGGGTGAAAATGGGGCCATGCACCAAGGTAGGAAATATGACAGGAGGAACAAGTTTGGAGTGGGAGATGAATCAAATTTATACATAGAAAGTTTGAAATGCATCGTGTGACATAGGTTTGGGGGGGAGAATGATGATGTTCAGTTGGTTACAAGTAACTAAAATACTATTTTAAACAAATTGTGAGACAGGAATGTACTGTTTTTCAAAATTCCATTGTCCTTAGTGTGATGAATTCCATCAGGTTTGTTGCCTTGGTGGAAAAATGGCTACTGCTGCAGGAGTCATGTTTAAGCAGGAAGAAGTACTGCATCTGTTCTTTATTTTCAGGAAAGCAAAAGCTTCCTAAGCCTCCTCATCCCCTCCCTAGCTGACCTCTCCTGAGGTCTTACCAGCCAGAACTGTTAAATATTGCTGCCTCTGCCTGCAAGAAGGGTTAGGAAAGCAAGTATTTATCTGGGCATGTTGCTGTTTTGAAGAAAATTAGAATAGTCAGCAAGGAGGCTGAAGGCATCTGAAGAGTTGTTAGTTAAATGAATAGTTAACTAAGCAGTGCCTCGACAAAGAAACCCATTATTACCTCTCGCCTCAAAACTAAAAAAATCAAAAGCTGAATTTTTAGACATCAAATGATTTTCAGTTATAAATTTGGGGATGCATTAGAAACAATTTGGGCTTTAGACCTCAAAGTTGCAGCGGAAGAGAGGAATGAGGAGTATGGATAGTGTGATTGAAGGGGAAGCAGTAGGCAGCGTAGAGAGATTTAGAAAGAACTGACCAAATTTAGTGGTTGTGACAGACAAAGGAGGCAAAGGAAAGAGGTCTGACTCTCAGGCTTTTGGATTGGGTGATGAATAGCAGTAAGCAGCACAATGTGACTCTAGTAATGACTAGTGCTTTTGTGCCTTCCAAGACTTTTTGGTAAACTTCCAAAAGGTTGAAGACAATGCGTTTTAAAATTTCAGTCTCTCTTGTGAATACTGATTATGCAAATTAAGTAAATTTGACCTAACTCATTGGATAAAGTCCTTGATTTTTATATGTATCATCAGTTTTTTAACATATAGGTCAAAAATATTGGGAAGCTGGGTCAGGTAGATGGTTTCAACGTATGTTACTGGCTGATGGCCTTATACTGTCTTCTGGCAGGGGCCCAAGAGCCTTACTGTGTTGACTCCATCCTGCTGGGCGCTGTGGCAGTGAGACAGTATGGGTATAGACTGCCCCACTCCTCAGTACAGTGACACTTAAATTAAAAATCATCATCATCATCATCATTTTTTCCCCCTAAGATACAGGATCATACTCTGCTCCCCAGGCTGGAGTGTAGAGGTGTTAATCATGGCTCACTGCAACTTCAAATGCCTGGGCTCAAGGGATCCTCCTGCCTCAGCCTCCCAGATCACTGGGATTACAGTTGTGAGCTACTTACTGTGCCTTTAAATTTTTTATTTAAAATTTTTTATTACTGCTTTTTAAACCTTTTCAATTTAAAAAGAAGTCACAGCTAACACTATATTTTTACCATGTACAACACAGTCTTTTGAAATACATCATATTGGCTGGGCATAGTGGCTCATTCCTCAGCATTTTAGGAGGCCAAGGGACGAGGATTTCTTGAACCCAGGAGTTCAAGACTACCCTGGACAACATTGTGAGGGCCCGTGTCTACAAAAAGTTAAAAATTAGCTAGGCTTGCTGGCACACACAGTTTCAGCTACTTGGGAGGCCGAGGCAAGAGCTTTTGAACTTGGGGTTGGGGAGGCAAGGCTACAGTGAGCTATGATTATGCTGCTGTACTCCTGGGTGACAAAGCAAGACCCTGCCTCAAAAAAAAAAAAAAAAAAGCTTTTTATATATACATGTGTATATATACACATTCATGTATACATACTTACATATACGCTATTACTATTTAAGCCTTTTCATGTACATACATACATTTAAAAACATGTATGTATATGAAAAGGTTTAAAAAGGAGTAATACATATTTTTTAAAAAGTTGTGTATATTACTACTTTTTAAACCTTTGTGGGTATATGTATACATACACATCCATATGTTTTTTGAGACGGAGTCTTGCTTTGTTGCAGGCTGGAATACGCATATATATACACTACATATATGTGTATGTATGTATACATACACATATATGCCTGGCTTGTTCACTAAACCTGATGTCATTCATGTTGTCATATATGGCAGAATTTTATTCTTTAATGGCTGAATAGTATTCCATTTGTGTATATGTCCTATATTTTCTTTTTTCTTTTTTTTTATTTTTATTTTTTGAGGGAGGGTCTTAATCTGTCACCCAGGCTGAAGTACAGTGGCGTGACCTTGGGTCATTGCAGCCTCCACCTACCGGGCTCCTTAGCCTCCTGAGTAGCTGGGACTGGAGGCACGTGCCGTCACACCTGGCTTTTTGTACAGATGTGTTATCACTGTGTTGCCCAGGCTGGTCAGAAACTCAAGGGACTCAAGCCATCCACCTGCCTCGGCCTCTCAAAGTGCTGGGATGCTGGCCTGAGTGACTGCGCCAGGCCCCGTTTATCTATTGTTGGACATTTAGGTGAATTCCGTATCTTGGCTATTGTGAATAGTGCTGTGATACCGCAGTGCAGACAGCGCTTCAACACCATAGTGATTTCACTCTCTTTGGATATTTTCCCGGTAGTGGGATTGCTGGTGGTTATTTATGTTAATTTTTTTTAGAAACCTTCATACTGTTTTCAGTAATAGCTGTACTGGTTAAATCCCCACCAGCAGTGCGTAAGCATTCTGTTTTCTCCATGTTCTCACCAGCCTTTGCCGTCTTTTGTCTCGTTGATAATGTTTACACTGACATCATGAGTGTAGTGATATTTCACTGTGGTTTTGATTATGATGTCAGACATTCTTTCATATATACCTGCTGATATTGCGTGTCTGTTGAGAAATGTCTGTTCAGGTCTTTTGCCATTTATTTTTGTTTAAATGTTTTCATTATTTCTAGAGATGGGGTCTCCATGTGTTGCCCAGGCTAGTCTCAAATTCCTGGGCTCAAGCGATCCCCCAGCCTTCGCCCCCCAAAACGTTACGTTTACAGGCATGAGCCACCTTGCCTGGCCATTTTCGCACATTTCAAATATTAGGTTATTTGATATTTTGTTATTGAATTGTCTGAGTTCTTTTGGATATTATTTGTCAGATATATAATTTGCAAATACTTTTTCCTATTCTGTAGGTTATCTTTTTGCTCTGTTAATTGCCTTCTTTGCTGTGCAGAAGTTTTTTGGTTTTATATAATCCTATTTGTCTGTTTTTGCTCTTGTGGCTTGTGCTTTTTGAGGTTCTATCTGAAAAATCCATGCTCAGACTATTGCCATTAAGTGTTCCTTAGTAATTTCCTAGTTTTGAGTCTTACATTTAAGTCTTTAATCCATTTTTTTGTTCAATTTTTGTATTTGATGAAAGATAAGGGTCTAATTTCATTCTTCTACATGTGAATATTCAGTTTTCCCAAAACCATGTGTTGAAGAGTCTCTTCTTTTCCCACTGTGTGTTCTTGGCACCTTTGTGAAACATTAGTTGGCTGTAAATATGTAGATTTACTTTTGGGCTCTCTCCATTCTATTCCATTGGTGTTTTTGAGACAACTTCTTGCTTTGTTGCCCAGGCTGGAGTGCAGTAGCCCGGTCTCAGCTCACAGCAACCTCTGCCTCCCAGGTTCAAGCGACTCCTGCTTCAGCCTCCGGAGTAGCTGGGGCTGCAAGTGCATGCTGCCGTACCTGGCTAATTTTTGTAGTTTTAGTAGACACAGTGTTTCACCGTGTGGCCAGGCTGATCTTGAACCCCTGACCTCAGTTGATCTGCCCACCTCAGCCTCTCAAAGTGCTGGGATTACAGGCATGAGCCACTGCACGTATCGACTTGTATTTTAAAACAGGGACAATAATACCTAATAAAATTGTCAGATTTAAATGATACTGACCGTACCAGCAATGTAGAGTTTAATACTCACTTTGTCACCTGTGGTAAAAACGTTTAACCACTTTTGGTCTCAATCTTTATGCATAAAACAAAGGGGATTGAATGAGACAGCTTTTCTTTAACTGTCCTGTGATCAAAACAGTTAGGCCAGGTGCAGTGGCTCATGCCTGTAATCCCAGCTCTTTGGGAGGCCTAGGTGGGTGGATCACCTGAGGTCAGGAGTTCAAGGACCAGCTTGGCCAATGTGGCAAGAAACCCATCTCTACTAAAAGTACAAAAAATTAGCTGGGCGTAGTGGCACATGCCTGCAATCCCAGCTACTTGGGAGGCTGAGGTGGGAGAATTGCTTGAACCTGGGAGACGGATGATTCAGTGAGCCAAGATCGTGCCACTGCACTCCAGTGTGAGTGAGACTCCCTCTCCAAAAAGAAAAAAAAAAAAAGAAACTTTATTTTGATTTTGTATCTGTGTTGTTTTATTTCTCAGAAGGCAGGAGATAAGTTTCTTCTTTGGTTTCAGGGCCTAGTTCTTATTTTTTAAACGGCTTCAAAGGACCTTAGCAGTCAGTCCAGTAAACCCAGTCATTGCTTGTTGGTGCTGAGTCTTAAGAGGCTTAAGTTGTAGGCCTAAGACCACTGGCACCTAGAGACAGAGTTGGGGTGAGGACCCAGGTGTATTGTGAGTAAAAGTTTCCCTAAACCCTTTCTCTTTCTGTGGATAAATGACTTTGGTTTAATGTTTAGCTCTGACTCATTTGAAACCTGAAGTGGAATGTTGGCACCAAATAGGGTATGGTAAAGAGATCCCTGACATCTGATTTGGGAGGAAATATTAATACATGGCAGGAAGGTGTGGTACAAATTCTTAAAACCGAGCATGTCCTTGATGGATTGGGTGCTCTGGAAGACATGTCCAGGAGATGTTTATAAGATGATAGTGGTCCTGGCGCAGTGGCTCATGCCAGTAATCCCATCATTTAGGGAGGCCTACGTGGGTGGATCACTTGAGGTCGGGAGTTCAAGACCAGCCTGGCCAACATAGTGGAACCCGGGCTCAAGCGATCCTCCCACCTATTTTGTCTCTACTAAAAATGCAAAAATTAGCCAGGAGTGGTGGTGTGCACCTGTAGTGCCAGCTGCATGAGAGGCTGAGGCAGGTGAATCACTTGCACCCAGGAGGTGGAGGTTGCAGTGAGCCGAGATAGTGCTACTGTGCTCCAGTCTGGGCAACAGAGCAAGGCTCTGTCTCCAAAAAAAAAAAAAGATAGTGGTTCTTCAGTGGAGCTCGGCTGTTTCTAAACCAGGGTAGCTTTTGCACTGTCTGTGAATTCTTTGCCCTTTGCATACCTACCTGAGCAGTGACATGGTGATGGTGATGGTAGTAGGGAGAGGTGCAAAGACAGTAGCTCCTGAATTGCATGTCTTCCTGCTGTGTGTCTGGCGTGATACTACCTTGCTAGCCTTTCCTGTCCTGTGGCTTTCTGAGTGAACACATGCCAGGTGTGGCCTGCTTATGTTTTGTGAATTTGTCTGGTTGAGTCTGAGTTGTTAGAGCAGTTCTTTTCAACTGATTGATTTGCTTGACGTGAGATCAAGGGGGTGAAAATCATATACACCACATTTTTATCCTCTTTGTGTGAAAGATATTTTTCTCTTCTGGACCCTATCTGGAAGGAAGTATTCCTTAGACAACTTCTGGCTTCTTTTCTCTCATGAAGTGGAGGTAAGATTTTGTCTTTGTACTCTTCTGCTTCCCAGAATATCCCTCCCTGTTCTCATTAAGTTCTGACCACTCCTTCCTCTCATCTAATACTTACTCATATCGAGAATTGTAGGTAGTAGGCACGAGTCATAGACATACTCTCATTTATTCCTGTGCAACTGTCTTTATAGTTCCAGTTTTATGCATTCACAAACATTTCCTCTTTGCCTCCTGTTTTTCTTCTGCTGAAGAATAGTGAGGACAGTAGGGGAAAAAGAAAGAAAACCACAAACTAAACCAAGACCAGGGGTTCTTAAGCATTTTAAGAAGTTCTGGTTTGTGTTTTGTTATGTTTACCTAGTCAGGTCTTTTAAAGTAGTAATTGTGGATAGATAGCCCTGGATTCGTTGTAAGCATTTGCTCGATATTTACAAATTGAGTTTGTTGTCTAAACTGTGGAATGGCTTAAGTGATTGGATATTCTATTTCAGTGACATTTTTCTGTTTTTCTGTATTGTGTCTTGGAAAAAGTTTGAATTTCTTTGATGTTAGTTTTATAAGAATGTGTGTATGAAAATATTTTGACCGAATCGACTCTGGGCAACAGTTCAGAATTTCATTGATGTGGCATATCTTCTCTGTAGCATTTGATAGCTTTTATGATGGCCTCCATACTATTATAATGGTAAAATCTGTCCTTTATAATGCCTGATATGTCTTTTAGGAATTGTCACTTCACAGTGTATTAGGAGACAGCAGGCATGAATAGATATTTCAGAGAAAAAATTAGTAATTACAACACAAATGACGTATTTTGTGAATAAGGAAGTGTTCTGGGTATGGCTTCCAGTAGTAAGCTGACAGCACCGAGATACAAGCCACATCTTCATACATCAGCGCCTGCACACGGGAGCTTCCTGAGTATCTTGCTCTCTCAGTTGAAATACAAACCAATTCTGGCTCTGACCATCCTACTTTAACATCAGCCCAGGGCTTGCTTCTTCCCTTTCTCTTACCCCAACTTCGGAGTCTCTTTACCCTGCTTGGACTTTTTCTTTTTTTTGTAGCATTTATTATTGTAATGTTACACTTAATTAAAATTCTGCTGAAATGTAAACTGTGAGAGGGCAGGGGTCTTTGTTGTATTTCCTGATGTATTTTAGTAAGTTTTGTTCCCAGTGTTGGTGAACTAATAGTAACTTCATGTAAATGGTTAACTTTTAGTGTTAACAATCTCTAGTAGAAAGATTAATTACAGTTTGTTTTTTCTTCCTTCTACCTTTCTTTCTCCATCTCTTCTTTCCTCTTAGAGTTCTGTTGTCTAATATAGGACAAATTTTGCCATCATCCCAAAATAAAAAACCCAAACAACCTATTTAGTGTTAGGGATAAACATAGACTTTAAATTACATTTCTTCCCATTCTGTTAAAGGAGAGTCTAGCTTTCTTCATAGTTTGTATTTTCTTTTTTTTCCCCCCATTTATTTATTTTATTGCAAGTTTGTATTTTCTTGAGTAACTAATGCATTCTAATGGAGAGAGTTCATTTAGTGTATAGAACCTTTGTTGCTGATTGGATCTTTGGTTGTTTTGATGTTCAACTGATACTCAAAAACTGGGAAAAGGTATGAAAGTGACAGTTTTAAATGTAATTTTGTTTATAGATTTATTAACTTGTTTTAAAATATTAATTACCAATATACAATTAACTTGTTTTTCCCTATATTTACCTGTGAGTTAGATTATGATTTAGAGTTGTTAGAAAATGTGAAAAGAAGACATGTTTGACAATAACATTTTTGTCGCTTACAGAAATGATTTTTGGTATCCAGATACCTTATCACATCAAAAAGCTAAAATACAAGCACATTTTCTGTTACTTTTTAAGATAGGCATAACATTTCTTCCCAGTCACTACTTGGTGAACATTAGCTAGTATTGGCACAACTTATGGTTCGTGTTTTCTCTTCCTTCCTTCCATTTGCTCTGGCAGGGAGGACGCATTTCTAGGACCACCATCACTTATCCCAACGTTTTTATTGTCTGTTTCTTTGTAGTTTGCATTAAAATAACAAAAAACTTTCTGGCCAGGCACGGTGGCTCATGCCTGTAATCCCAGCACTTTGGGAAGCCAAATTGGGTGAATCATGAGGTCAAGAGATCAAGACCATCCTGGCCAACATGGTGAAACCCTGTCTCTCCTAAAGCTACAAAAATTAGCTGGGTGTGGTGGTGCACGATTGTAGTCCCAGCTACTCGGGGGTTGAGGCAGGAGAATCTCTCGAACACGGGAGGCAGAGATTCCAGTGAGCAGAGGTCACACCACTGTACTCCAGCCTGACGACTTCGTCTCAAAAAACAACAAACAAACCACCTTTCCTTCGGTATTTTTTAAGCTCATGGAAATTCATAATTCAAACTTTTTTTTTTTGCTTAGGGAATTGATTTTGTTTGTCTTTTAATGCTATACTATTCTTAACCCTTTTGCTCCCTTTTAAACTATACATGCAGTTATAATTAATTGATATATATTAGTGTTATTTCTGTGTGAAAATGCCTTTAGGCATTTAATAGGATTTTAAATCCTAGTGTTACTTTCTTTACAGTAAGCCAAACACTATGTTCATAGGTGTTACCAGGCTATCTGATACTCTATATAGGTAAAGACACCGAGGACCTGCTTACGGTTTCATGGGTATGATTTAAAAGAGCTGAGTTTTTGAACAGAGAGAACAGAAAGCCCTTATTCTTTCCATTCTACCCCCACTGTCTTTTTAAGTTTCTGAAGATGGCAGAGGAATGTTGAAGTTGAATACTTTTAATTTTCTTATTGACCTTCATCATTATATATAGTGCCACATAGGATACTATGTTTGAATTCCTTAGAAAATTTCCTTTTTGTAGAATAGTTATATGTTTTTACTGTGCAGTGTTTGAGTAGTAAGTGTTTTTGCTTGGTCTGTTAGTTTATTTGATTTAAAACAACTTTACCTCATTTATTCTAAAAGCTTCTTTGTTTTATCCTGGATCTGTAGAAATTTGAAGGCTATGAGAATTGCTTCAGAGTCAAGAAACTATGACCTGTGGACTATATCTGGTATATTACCTCTTTTTTTTTTTTTTTTGAATAAAGTTTTATTGGAAAGAATAATGTATTATCTGTGGCTACTTTGCTGTATAATAGCAGAGTAATGACAGAGACCAAATGGCCTGCAAAGTAAAAAAAAAATATGTATCTACTGACCATGGTTTGCCAACTCCTAGACCATTGCATGCCAGTGGCTGAGAAGAAAGATGGAGTAGTTGTATTCAGATAATCTCAGCTGGTGTTTTATTATTATAACTTGGGTGGTAGGCAGAGAGAGGAGTAATTTTCTATATTGGGGTGTGTGTGTGTGTGTGTGTGTGTGTGTGTGTGTGTGTAAATGTGGTCTCCTTTCTTTCATGATCCCCAGATGGTGGCTCTGTGTGTGTGTGAACCAGAAGTGGTTCCTGAATGGGCAAGGCAGATAACACTGCTTGTGTTTGCTGGTTTAAATGTATCATTTTAAGTTTGGTGAACAAGTTAAATTGAAAGCATTTTGGCAAACCAATATTGGAGGAGAACTTGGCATTCTCTAGAGTTAAGAATATTCCACTAAAAAACATACAACCTTGATTTCTTAAAGGAATGTATTTCTGGCAGCGGTTTTGATTGGAATGTGCTAGTTAAGTGAACAATTCGTTATAATTTACTGAAGGAAAAGCATTTGCTGATATTGTCACTTTCAAAATGTGCAATTGGAGAACCAGTTTTAAAGCCTTTTCTCGTGTGAATGTGTAAGGAAATGCTTGTAGTAAGGGCGCACAGGAGTGACACTTTGAGTTCATCAGTAGTGGATAAATAGAAACATAACATTTCAGAATTCTGAACCTAACGTCTAGTTTAATGTGAGTATATATTTTTTTCTTTGTGTCCAAAGCACTTGAGAATGACAGTTTTCAGTTTTATTATTTTTTTTAAAGAGGCCCATTGCATTCTATTACAAAGTAAAAATTGAAGATGTTTAGTTGTGAAGTGTTTGAAGAACTGCCTCAGTGAGAGGGTGTTTATTGTCACTGTGGGGTATGCTAGTCCGGATGCCTACCACGTTTGTGCCTACTCCAAATCTGTTGTAGCTTAAAAGTGTTCTAAATGATAAGTTTCTTTTTAAGTAGTAATGCTGTTGTGTTAACTCACAAAAGACATAACGTAACTGGACTCAATAGCCTTGGTGGCACACAGGACAGCAGAATCTGAATGGACAGTCTGTGTCCTGCGTACACAGTCAGGGGAGAAGTGGGCACCGAAATCCAGGCCAAGCTGTTGCCTTGTTAGGGGACTGTCTTCCCAGAGGAAGGAACTTCTTTTATGACCATTTATCGAGTACATATTACATCTCAGTCCTATGCTAGGGACTGATAAGCGCTTTTTAAATGTTAAGTTATTCCACTCCCCTAACATATTTCACAGATGAAAAAGCCAAGGCACTGAGAGGGTTAAGGTAACCAGCTGCCAAGAGTCAGAGCCAGGGAGTCCAGACCCACCTGTGTGGCTCCAGATTCCAGGTTCTTAGCCCCCGATATGGTGCGGCTTCTCTTTTGTAATTTATTCTGCTGGAGTCTAATTTGCGCAAAAGAACTACTACAGACTCTTGTGCTGGCGCTGATAGCACACTTGAGTGCTGAGTTAGAAAGGATGGAGCACACATAGAACAAACTCGAGATCATTTGCCTAAGTGCCCACTAGAACCTCCTTGATGAATCACATATCCAGGTTTTGTTCGAGCCTTGTCATTGATTTGTGCGATGGTTTTTCCCTTACATTGAATAGGAAAAAAATACCTTTTTATAACTTTTACCTGCTGCTTAAAGTTTTGTCACACATAGCTGAGGCTCATTTGGTCTTTATGTGTCTCTTTATCTATATGTAGAAATCAACCGTGGTCCTTCTGTGTCTGCTTTTATGCATTTTTTTGTTATTCTGTTTTGTAGTCTTTTTGGCCTCTTTCTATTGTTTATGGTGTCTTCATTATCATTGTCCTTCATTTCATTTTTGGGAGACAGATTGAGTTTATCTTTGTCATCATTAATCTTAAAATTAGATTAATAAAGCATTTTATTTAGTCTGATGTAGTATTAACATATTTCTCCCTCTCCTTCTGAACACTACTCACGTGGCAATCTAATATTTGAAAGAAGTGACCTCTTGCCTTAGATTAATAATTAGAACCCAGATAGTAAAATTTCCCATCTTGTTCCCTCCCTTGCCGGCCCCACCCACCCACCCAGTGGTTCTCAACCTCCATTGGAACCCCCTGGGGTAGGTGGGGGGGAGGATTTTAAATGCAAGTGATGTGGGTCCTACCCTATAGCAATTACATCTGAGTGAAGGGCACTACATCATAGTTGGGCTCTAATCTGCGGTATTTTCTTAGGACAGAGTTAATCGAGACTCAGTCTTGGCAGAGCTGTTCTCATTTCTACTGGAAATGTGTTGTTCAACTGATTTTTGAATCAGATATTCAACCCTTAGGAAGAGTGAGAAATCTAATAAGATGTAGGAATGTCAGTTTTCTCTTCTAACTTACATGCAGTGTACCACCCGTGTGGTCTTAGGCAACAAAGCTTGATTTTTTTTTACCCCCTTTTATTATTTCTTAGATCCTCGTTGCTGTTCCTACTGCCACTCCCACCACACTTGTTGCTCTTCCAGGCTTTTTTTTTTTTTTTTTAAAGCAGCTATCAACGTTCTGTAAACAAGAAAACAGTGTCGTATCTGTGGTATTTTAAAGGCACTGTAAGTTGCACCATTAATTTAATAACTTATTTTGGGGAGAAACAAAATTAGTTATATTTACACATTAATGCTGTACTCAAATAAAAGTCACTTAAAATCATCCATAGATTTTTGTATTAGTTATCTAGTATCAGTAAATTTGGAGTGTAAGCCTTTTCTCATGTTCAAAATGCCTATCGTTGAAGGTTTGTGAACTGGAAGCTTTAGATGCACAGGTTTTAGTGCCTAAATAATAAACTTGACTTATATTACACTCAAAACTCTTCAAGCCAGCCTTTAAGAACCCTGTGGGTCATTGTAAGGGTTTATGCTATTGTCTTTAATTGCATTACTTACCCTGTGACAGACAAATTTAGAAATACTTGATAGTTTTTTTTTGTTTGTTTTATTCTTACACAATAGTTTATTTTTGTATAACTTGTTTGTTGTAATTTTAACTTAAAATTCAATTACATGTGATGTTACCAACTCAACTAAGGTAGTAATTAGGTGATGAGACACCAGTGCGTGCTTAAATTGCTTTCTCTTTATGTGAGTATGTGGTCTTGAGAGTAGCTTATTATTAGAAGTTGGAGTCAGATACTTATGAAGCAGTTTTCCCCAAATTGCCTGAGTCACAATGGGAAACTAAAACATACACGGTAATTGCAAAGCTGTTCCTGGCCTGACAGTGAGTCTGATCTCAGGGTCACTTAACCTAAATGTCCCTGCTGTTAACGCTGCTTCGCCTTTTCACCTGCCTTACTTTCTGGCTGTCTAGATGTTATCTGTTTGTGCGATTCCATGGGAAATGAGGATGGGGTGAGGACAATGGAGGATATAATGTTTAGAGGCTTTGATGTACGAATGGTATGTTGTTGGAGATAACATGCTGATAGAATCCTTTTTTGTAAAATGGATTAAGAAGATTCAGTTGAAACTCTGATTTACAAATATGTATATATTTAATTGTTCCATTACGAGGTAATACTTTTTTTTAAATTGTGCTTTCAATCATGCTAAACAATTTAATTTGAACTTCCTGTGACTTTTTCTGGAAGTTCATTTATAAAAATTTTTGAAGTAGGGTCAATTCTGGTAGGATTCTTAACCCCCCCCCCCCCCCCCCCCCCCCCCCGGTCTCTTATCCTCCCCAGTAGCTGGAATTATAGGCGCCTTCCACCACACCCAACTGATTTTTGTGTTTTCATTAGAGATAAGGTTTCTGCATGTTGGCCAGGCTGGTCTTAAACTCCTGACCTCAAGTGATCCCCCCACCTCGGCCTCCCAAATTGCTGGGATTATATTTTTCTCTTAATTCCTGGGATGACTTTCCCAAATTCTATACATAAAAAAATTGTTTTTAACTTTATTAAGATACCAGATACGCTTCCTTGAACTTGTTAGTGACCACTAAGTCCTATATTAGAGTGTATTGCTACCTTAAATAATAAATAAGTTTGTATTGTGTTTGTACCTTTTTCTAGGAAAAGGGCCCATTATGTCTGTTAGCTTTTCAAAGTCATTTACAAATTAAATAAATTTATCTATTCATGTGTAGGTGGCAGATCTTAGAAGATGTCTGCTAAGTCAACAGTGCCTTTCTATGCTGAAAGCCTTATCTAAAACTAATACTTCATTTACTTTAGATAAAATGCTCTGAAATACATTTTTGGAAGCAAAGTTTTTTGTTAGGAGACAACACACAAAGCCTGCAAACATTTATTTTATTACAAGAAGTAGAGCAAATAGATTTAGTTTATGTAGCACACAAAGGAGGTGACAGTTTTTACACTAATAATGTGATTGATCTTGTACTTCTTGAGTTTGTTGTTAATGATGGAAGATCAACCTTTATTGGTCACCTTTTGGAAGTGATACTAAAACTGTTGGTATAGCCAGGTTCTCCCAGGCATTTTCAAAATAACAATCCACTGTGGAGTTTTTCCTTCCCAGTGTGATTTATTTGCACTGTAATTCAGTCTCTACTGCATTTTATTTTCAAATATGTGTATATCCATTCCTCAGTATCTAGATACTATAACATTTTATCAACATACATATCTTAAGCATATATATTCAAGGCACTATTCTTAGTTCGGTGGAGGGGGTGGCGGGGACAGCAAGATGATTAAATCACTCCCTGGTCTCTGGAAGTTTGAATGGAGAGGGATGATAAAAGAATATGGCACTATGCAGTTGTAGAAAGGGAGATGTGTTAAGTGGGGGTTCGTTTCTCTCTCTGGGTAGGGGGTCGGGCAATTAATGGAGGAAGCTGACTGGGCTGAACTTTGAAGAAAGGATAGGGAGATTTGTGAGCAGACCATAGTCAGAAGGACGTTTCCGGGGAGGAATGAGGAATGTCGTGGCAGCCAGAGGGTGCAGACAACAGAGCTGCAGTGATCTGCTGTGGTGAGAGTAGAGAAGGTTGAATGAGAACAGAAATGCAGATAGACAGGATGCACATGACTGTGTTGTGGACTTGAATTCCTTTCATACAAATAGTTTTAATAAACATTGTCAGACTATCTTAAATGCACCTTAACTTTTGTAATTCCTTTGTAAAGTATGTTACTATATCTTTTAAAATTTAGATAATTCATTTTGATTGCATGATGTGTTTTGTCAATGCATCACACAATGGCTAGGCCATAGGTGGTAAATGAATTGACTAGGAAAACATCTAAGAAAAATCAAAAATATGGCCCTGCGTATGTTTCTAGGAATTCCTCAATTTTCCAAATTCAATTGTATGTACAATTGGTATACCATTTTTCACATATTTATTCACCCTTCACATCCTAGAATCAAATACTTTTTAAACATGTCGTCAATTATTAAATCCCTATTGTGGTGTTTCTCCTTAAGGACCTGTAGTATTAATAGGAAAAGCTAACTGAATGAAGACAAAGGTAGAGAAAAGGTAATTTGTGAAAACTGAGATTAGATACATCTATGAGGGTGATGAGAGACTCACTGACGACCGAAAAGTTAGAAAAAGAAGCAGGCAGAGGCAGAAAACTCATGGTCTAATTTAGCATTCTATAAAGGTAGATGTATGTGAGTTTGTGTGTTATGTGTGTACCATACCATATTCATTTATGTTCGTTTCAAAGTAAAAAACAATTCTGATGGTTAATACGGGGGTTAATTTATATCCTCATTTGGCTCTGGTATAAGAGAGTCATGTACAGTATAACATATGGTACTAATGCTGTTTGGAGGAAAAAGTGGAGATTGCACAAAGCATCAGTGATACGTCCATTCTTTCTGTTTCCTGGAATTGCGATTATTTCAGCTTAGTACTATAAGTTGACTTGTTGTCTTAGTCCATTTTATGTTGTTGTAACAGAATACCATTGACTGGGTAATTTATAAAGAAAAGAAATTTATTTCTTCCAGTTCTAGAGGCTGGAAAGTCCAGGCCTGAGAGGCCGCATCTGGGAAGGGCCTTCTTACTGCTTTTATAATGTGTTGGAGGGCTTCGCATGGCAAGAAGGCAAGAGCGAATCAGCTTAGGTCCCTCTTGCTCTTCTTAACAAAGTTTTCATTTCATCATGGGGGCTACACCCTGGTGATCTTTTGTAATACTAATTCCTCTGAAAGGCCCTACCTCCAAATGCCATCGACATTTGAATTTGGGGATTAAGTCTCCAACACATGAAATGTGAGGGACACAATTAAAACAGCATGTATTCACTTGGGTTACATAGATTCGTAAATCTTACTATCCAGTTTTAACCAAGTCTCACCAAAACAGTCTGTCTCAAGACTTAATCTTGCAAAGAAATTGCATCTGAAACCAAGATAGGATTAAGAAAAAAGAAAATGGCAGAGCCAATACTTAAACTGTGAGAACGAACTCTTCACTTGCTATGATCTAATCATTTTGTGAATGTCTGAAAAAGTTAGCGATTATCAACAAAGATGTTTGAAATGTAGATTATTCACTATTGGTATTGATGAGCTTTGCTCTATGATTAACTTATACCTTACGGTATTAGTTAATGATGTAAAACTATCATTATTAAGACATTCATAACAGAATGTTATGAAGAAAAATATTATAGTACTGTAAATAAATATTTATCTGTCTTTTGCTTACGTTGGGTGTGTTTTTTGTTTGAGACAGAGTCTCACTCTGATCACACAGACTGGAGTGCAGTGGCGCCATCTCAGCTCACTGCAACCTCTGCCTCCTAGGCTCAAGTGACCTTCGTGCGCCAGCCTCCCAAGTAGCTGGGACCACAGAAGTGCGCCACCATGCCTAGTTAATTTTTTGTGTCCTTGGCAGAGACAGGGTTTCACCATGTTGCCGAGGCTGGTCTCGAGCTCCTGAGCCCAGGCGGCCTGCCTCGGCTTCCCAGAGTGCTGGAATTACAGGCATGAATTACTGTGCCTGGCCACTTGTATGTGTTTTAAAATATGCATTATTTAGTAGTAGTATTTTATTTATTATGTATAAATAAGTTGAATGCATGTATGCCAAAAATTTTTCTGTGACAAAAGTGCTCTGTCGATTTTTGGATAGCAAGCAGCCCTGTATAATTTTAGCTCAAAACTTGACAGAAACTTTGTAGTGAAATAATTGATGTTCCTAACATGACCTTGAGTAAACAGAGCCTAGTGGTATGTAGTCACGGTGTCTAAAGAGCATTTCCTCAGTCTGTGCTAGAAAGGATCTACCGAGTAGCTCCCAAGTGCCTCTGGGCGACATGCCATGGGGGCTCACGCCCTTGTCATGGTGTTTGAAGCACAAGAGATTGGTGGGATAGTGTATGTGGCATAGTCACCATTTACTTAGTTATCTTTTTAGTGTTCACTTACTTCACCTGGTTGGTGCAGGAGCTAAACCTCCCATAGATCACATGGTAAACTCCTTCCTGTGGCATCCGCTTGATTTAACCCTTTACAAAATTGTATTCCATGGTGGAAACTGCACTGGTTGGTGTCCCAAGAGTCTCTTCTGATACAATATGTGAAGTATAACTTTTATATTTACACAAAGGTTTTGTGGAATATAAGGTGCCCTGACTTAGTAATTCAGAAGACTGGATAAGCCCTATAAAATGTAAAGTCTAAAGAGATCAAACTTAGTAAGTTTTGACTGAAATTCTTTCTAATCCAATGATATATTTCTCTTTATTATTAAACAATACAGAATGCAAGTTTATGTCATTCTTCGTGGCCCATTATTGTAGATTATGAACATAGTAATTGGACCCTAATCCAGTAGTATTTGCCCGAGTTGAGCTGAATGGTGGCGAGACCACTCGTGTGCAGATTAATCTATTGGAGTCTCATTTTATTCTCTGTGTCATCCTCTTATGAACGTCCTCAAGACGTGCCAAGTATTAAGCACTCAAAAGTTGCTGCTGTTGTATATGATAACAATTACTTGGGGGAAAAAGAAATTCACTGGTGGGGACCTTAGAGAATATTTCAAACATGTAACATTTGCTATGGAAAATCTTTTAACCTGAATTTGTTTTAGGGCACATTGAATACTTTACTTTCCTTTTCCTCAGCATCAACAACAGCAACTTGTGATTGGCGGTGACCGGATATTCAGTTGCACATCCCCTCATCAATGCACTGCCAATGGTAAGACTCCAACTCCCAGTGTCAGAGTGTTTCTTATTCTCTTGTTTTTAGAATCATTTGAGAATTTTTAAAGTTTCTCACAATTTGACAAAATACATGTGTTCCCAAGCTACGTAAGTGGGCTTTAAAAAAAAATACATGTAGTTTAAAGTACCTAACATAACTTGAATATTTTTTTAAAAAATTGCCACTTTTGAAAATTTTTCTTTTCTTTTCTTTCTT
>NW_016107615.1:2727175-2731749 GCF_001604975.1 Cebus imitator | reverse complement strand
GGCTGGAGTGCAATGGCACGATGTTGGCTCAGTTGCAACCTCCGCCTCCCAGGTTCAAGTGATTCTCCTGCCTCAGCCTCCCAAGTAGCTGGGATTACAGGCATGTGCCACCATGCCTGGCTAATTTTTTTGCATCTTTACTAGAGACAGGGTTTCACCATGTGGGTCAGGCTGGTCTTGAACCCCTGACCTCAGGTGATCTGCCCACCTCAGCTTCCCAAAGTGCTGGAATTACAGGTGTGAGCCACTATGCCCAGCCTAAGATTTCTGTTTTCTGTAGTTTTAAAAGCCTCTTAGTTAAGTCATCAGGATGAAAAGTAGTATTGTTATATCGTGATGGTCCTGTGTTTTGTCAAATGAACTATATTTTGTGAATAGTATTGTTAAAAATGCAACAGTGGCATTTTGCTACTTTATTTTCGTCCATCATTTCACTAAAATAGATTTGTTTCTATGTATTGCATTTATCCTAATACTTTTAGTTGTGTACATTTAAATGGCTAGGATTCTATCTGTTGTAATTAATAATTTTAAGGACAGTTATTCTTATCTATTTAGAAAGATTTTAAGGAAGCCTTTCACTGTAGAATATAAATGGCAATCATATGACATAGCAGAAGGACTACTGGACTCTGTAGGAGGTGGCATTTGCTTTATTTCCTGAATATACTACGAATCTTTGACCTTTGGCAGGTACTCTTATAAAACTTAGATGATGGAATTGGACTTAATTTTTAAGGATTATTCTAGCTGTATGCCAAGTGATGCTATCACTGTTAACTAGAAGTCAGAGTGATTCTCCCTTTAAAAAAAAAATTTCTTGCCAAAATTATATATTTTGGGAATGAGTAAATAGAAAGGAACTTTTCCTTTTTTTTTTTTTTTTTAAGAACTAAATAATAACATCTTACATTTATAAATATTTTCTGTAGCTCATTAGCAACAGTTTTAATTATTTTTACTTAGTTTTAAACATTAAATTAGGTATGGAAACTGAGGTTTATAGAATTTGATGGGAAATGATAGATGTATCATACTGAAAGAAAAACTATTAAAAGTTAACAAGAACCAAAATAAGTGGGTAAGATATTTGTGAAAATATTCCTAGGAAATAATTCCTGTTAGAGATGAATCTTTTCAGTATGTTGGTAGGAGGAGAATTTTCTCTGTCTAAACTCTTCTGAATTCCTATTGGGGAAAAAAGGGTTGACCTCTTCCTTTCCCTTTTCTCCTTCCCTCTCTGCATCCCCATCGCCCTCTTCCCTTTCGTCTCCTCCTTTCTCCTTTCTCTTTTCTCTCTCAGGGGTTGATAGGAGATGCTAAAAAAAATAAGATACCCACCCCCCAGGCCAAGCTTTACCTAGCACAAAGGATGACATGGTTTTCGTTAATTTATAAAGCGCTTGCTGGGGTCTGTAGGTTGCTCTGGTGACTCATTAACCACGAAATCTGCTGTTTCCCAGGGAGTACTAGAGTTTCTCATGAAAGAAACAGATCCATGGTAAATCAGCTTTGGTATTTGGAGTGTCTGCTCTTGGCTTTTTGTTCACATGAAGTTTTTGTTCAAATGAAGTTCACATTTGAAACCTGTTACCCTTCTTTGTTGTCAGAGCCTTAGTATTTGTGGCACGTCTCCCCTGGCCGTCAGACCAGTTGGGTATCTGAGTACAGGTGCCATGCGGCTACCTGTCTCTAAGTGCCTATTCTTAAGTGAAAATTTTTATGTACTACTCACACAGACTGTGTTTTTATAACTGCTCATAGACCATATTTTAAATTAGATCATCCCAAACATGTTTGTCAGTTTTGTTGAAAATCCCTGAAATCATGTTAACGCCATCATCATAGAGATTTACGTGTGTGTATGAATATGTGTGTATGTTAATGTGTGTTAGAGATGAAGGAGACCAGGATTACAGCAAACTTGCTCATAGCCTAGCTAAGGACACTGGGCCATTTCTAAGTATTTGTACAGATGTGCCAGTCAATTTATAGGTGTTGGTTGAAAATGGTGGGTTTCCCATGACCCTCAGAAATGTGGTAGTATTCTGGGTTGAACCTGTGGTACATAGTACGTCATATTTTTTTTTCCTCTGAAAATGCCAGAATGTTTAGTGGGTTTATGTACAGTTACCTCTACTACCTGCCTACCTGCCCTCAACAGTGTTCTTTTTTTCTCTTAAAATTTTTAAAATTGATGTGCAGTAGTTGTACCTATTTTAGGGTACATGTGATATTTTGATATTGTGTAAATGTGAAGTGATCAAGTTAGGGTAAGTGGGATATCCATCTCCTCAAACATTTTTCTTTCCCTTGCTGAACATTGTTCTTGCTAAAATAATACGAGGGATCAATAACATTCTTTTTTGCCTTCGCTCTTCTTTTACCTAGACACAAGTAATTTTAAATCTAATTGCACCTTATGGCCAGGTGCAGTGGCTCATGCCTGTAATCCCAGTATTTTGGGAAGCCGAGGAGGGCAGATCACCTGAGGTCAGGAGTCCAAGACCAGTCTGGCCAACATGGTGAAACCCTATCTCTATTAAAAATACGATAATTAGCCAGGTGTGGTGGCATGCGCCTATAATCCCAGCTACTTGGGAGGCTGAGACAGGAGAATCACTTGAACCTAGGAGGCAGAGGTTATAGTGGGCCGACATCACGCCATTGCACTCCAGCCCGGGCAACAAAAGTGGAACCCCATCTCAAATAAATAAGAAACAAAATAAAACAAATCTAATTGCACCTTAAATCATGATTTATAGCTGCTTTCCTTTTTACAGTGTTTCATACTGCTTTTTGTAATTTTCTCATATTGCATTATTAGGGCCCATTGGCCAGCAGGTGTATGTTATTATTTTGACTTTTTATTTATTTACTTATGCTTTGAGATGATCTTACCCTGTTCCCCAGGCTGAAGTGCAGTGGTTTGGTCTGGGCTCACTGCAAAACCGAAACCATTTACCTGTTAAACAGCACCCGTGTCGCTGTCCTCTGGCAACAACCCTTGTATTTCTGTTTCTGTGAGTTTGCTAGATACCTCATATAGGTAGCACCGTACAGTATTTGTCTTTTTGAGATTGGCTGCTTTTATTTAATATAATGTCCTCATGGTTCATCTGTACTGTAGCTTGTGACATTATTTCCTTGTTTTTTTAAAGGCAGAATGAAATACCATTGTATGTACATATCATATTTTCTTTATTTTTTAATTCTTTTTTATTTCAAGGTTTTTTGGGATTAGGTGGTGTTTGCTTACACGGATAAGTGTGTTAGCGGTGATTTCTGGGATTTGGATGCACTCATCACCAGAGCAGTGTACACTGTACCCAGTGTGTAGTCTTTTTCTCTCTCTACCCCCCACACTTTTGCCAGAGTCCACAAAGTCCATTGTATATTCTTATGCCTTTGCATACTTCTCATAGCTTAGTTGCCACTTACGAGTGAGAACATGCAATGTTATTGTTTTCCATTCCTGAGTTACTTCACTTAGAATAATGGTTTCTAATTCTATCCAGGTTGCCACCAATGCTGTTATTCCATTCGTTTTTATGCCTGAGTAGTTTTCCATGGTGTATATACATACACCACAATTTCTTTATCCACTTGTTGACTGATGGGCTTTTGGGCTGGTTCCAGTTGTGCTGTTGCAAATTGTGCTGCTATAAACATGCGTGTGCAAGTATCTTTTTCATGTAATGACTTCTTTTCCTCTGGGTAGATACCCAGTAGTGGGACTACTGGATCAGAGGGTGGTTTTAGTTCTTCAAGGAGTCTCCATAGTGTTTTCCATAGTGGTTGTACTAGTTTACATTCCCACCAGCGATGTAAGTGGTCCCTTTTTGCCACGTCCACACCAACATCTATTATTTTTTTCATTGTTGATTGTAGCCGTTCTTGTCAGGAGTAGGGTGTCATCACATTGTGGTTTTCATTTGCATTCCCCTTGTCACTAGTGATACTGAGTATTTTTTCATGTTTGTCGGTCATTTGTGTACCTGCTTTAGAGAATTGTCTATTGGTGTCCTCAGCCCGCTGTTTTGGGGATTATTTTTTTTTCTTGCTGATTTGAGCTCCTTATAGATTCTGGATATTGGTCCTTTGTCAGACGTATAGATTGTGGAGATTTTTCTCCTAGCCTGTGGGTTGTCTGTTTACTCTGCTGATTGCTTCTTCTGTGCAGAAGCTTTTTAGTTAATAGTTAAGTTCCGTCTTAATTTCTCTTTGTTTTTGTTGCATTTGCTTTCAGGTTCTTGGTCATGAAGTCTTTGCCCAAGCTAGTGTCTAGAAGGGTTTTTCCAGTGTTATCTTCTAGAATTTTTATGGTTTCAAGTCTGTTTAACTCTTTGATCTATCTTGAGTTGATTTTGTATAAGGTGAGAGATGAGGATCCAGTTTCATTCTTGTGTGTGTGGCGTGCCAGTTATCCCAGCACCATTTGTTTGAATAGGGTCTGCTATCCTCATTTTATGTTTCTGTTAGCTTTGTCGAAGATCACTTGGCTGTATTTGGCTTTATTTCTAGGTTCTCTGTTCCATTGGTCTATGTGCCTTTTTTTTTTTTTTTTTTTTTTT
>NW_016107615.1:2720514-2727135 GCF_001604975.1 Cebus imitator | reverse complement strand
TTTTGACAGAGAGTCTTGCTCTGTCACCCAGGCTGGAGTGCAGTGGCACAGTCTTGGCTCAGGGCAACTTCTGCCTCCCGGGTTCAAGCAATTCTCCTGCCTCAGCCTAGGATCACAGGTGCCTGCCGCCACGCCTGGCTAATTTTTGTATTTTTAGTAGACACGGGATTTCACCATGTTGACCAGGCTGGGTTCAGAACTCTTGACCTTGTGATCCACCTGTCTCGGCCTCCCAAAGTGCTGGATTATAGGCGTGAGCCACCGCGCCCGGCCTATGTGCCTGTTTTTATGCCGGTGTTGGGCTGTTTTAGTGACTCTGGCCTTATAGTATAGTTTGAGGTCAGGTTATGTGATGCCTCCAGATTGGTTGTTTTGGCTTAGTCTTGCTTTGACTATGTGGCTCTTCTTTGATTCCATAGGAATTTAGGATTGTTTTTTGTACTTCTCTGTGAAGAATGATGGTAATGTTTTGATGGCAGCTGCATTAAATTTGTTGATTGCTTTTGGCAGTATGGTCATTTTCACAATATTGATTCTACCCATGATTCTATCTGTTATACTGCAGATATTTCAAAATCTGATCCTGGGATGTGTTTCCATTTGTTTGTGTCATCTGTGATTTCTTTCAGCAGTGTTTTGTAGTTTTCCTTGTAGAGGTCTTTCACCCTCTTGGTTAGGTATTTTCCTAAGTATTTTATTTTGTTTTTTGCACTTGTTAGAATAGGTGTAAAAGGGGTTGAGTTCTTGATTTGATTGCTTGATTGCTGTTGGTATATGGAAGAATTACTGATTTGTGTACATTAATTTTGTGTTTTGAAACTTTGCTGAATTCAGTTATCACTTCTAGGAGCTTTATGGAGGAGTCTTGAGGGCTTTCTGGGTACACAATCATATCATCAAACAGCAACAGCTTGCCCTCCTCTTCACTGATTTGGGTGCCCTTGATATCTTTTCTTGTCTGACTGCTCTGCCTGTGAGTTCTTACTATGTTGAATAGAGGTCATACCACATTTTCTTTATCCATTCATTTGTTGGTAGACATTTGCGTTGCTTCCACCTTTTGGCTGTTATGGATAGTCTGGCTTTGAACATGGAAGTTCTTGATTTCAGCTCTTTTTAGAACTGGCATTCTTTCTGGGATCTCAGAAGAGGGATTGCTGGACCATATGGTAATTCTGGTTTTTGTTTGTTTGTTTGTTTCTTCCTTGAAGAACTTCTGTACTCTTTCCAGAGCAGCTGCACCATTTTACATTCCTACCCACAGTGAACAGGATTCTACACACTGGACAGCATTTGCTGTTTGTTTGCTAGTGGCCATCCTAATGGTTGTGAGGTGTTGACAATAATTGCCTAACACTACCAATTATCTACTTAGCTTTAATTTTTCTGAACTGCTCATAAATATGCTTTTACAGAATCAACCAAATTTACACATTATGTTTAGTTACTGTGTACTTATGCTTCTACCTATTTTTTTCCCTTTTATTTGCCCTGTGAAGTTTTCTACGTTCTGTACTTTATTAATTGCATTCCTGTAGCATAGTGTTCATCTTTTCCTTATATTTTCTGCAAATTGGTGGCTATATCTAAAGGCTTCATCTAATTAATTAAGATTAATCTTAATTTAGTTTTTTTCCTTTATTATGGAAGGTTAGAGTGGCAGAATGTTGGACAGGTGGTGCTAAGTATAGATGCAATACCTCTAGTCTGAAATGCTCCAGCATCTGAAATGTTTTGAACACTAGCATGACGCTCAAAGGAAAATGCTCATTGGAGCATTTTGGATTTCAGATTGGGAATGCTAAACCGTTACACTGCAGATATTTCAAAATCTGAAACACTTGTATCCCGGATCATTTTAGATGAGGGGCATAAAGAAGCACCTAATGTTTGTTTTTATTCCCGACAGGAGGCAGTGATGGTCATTGCCTGGATTGCTTATTTCCATGAGGGTGTACAAAATGTTGATATTCCAATTATATCAAGCTTTTATTGTCTATAACATTTCTGTAAAGATAAACTTTCCCCAACGGATATTTGGTTACTCTGTGGCACAGATTGCATAGGAGAGGCATATGAAATGCATGATTCTTTCCTTCCTTTACCAATTTTCAAAGTACTGAGTTGTTTCTTAGAATCCTTTCTAGGATTGAATAAGGATTGAATACCTTTCTAGATAACAAGTGAGGATTGTCTTCACTAAAGTATTGTGTGTTTGTGGATTTAAGCATTTGACAGGTTTTATTGCATGGTAGTTTGTATTCTTACTGATGTCATTGCCTTGGCTAAACGAGCCTCTTCAATTTGGCTTCTGAGTCTTTTTGACGTGACTCTAGTATTCTCTCTCTCTGGTAGCTTCTTGCTTTCTGACAAAACAAGATAGCGGCCAAAGCTCATCTTGTACCTGTCCTTCCTTGGTCCTCAAATCATCTGTGTCTCTAAGAAGTCCTGAGTTCTTTTAGTGTGAAAAATAGTATTAATATATTTATGTTATATAAAATATGCAATGTTTAATATGTAAACATAATAGAAAATATATTAAACATAAAAATAGAATATAAATGTCATTTCAAGCATAAATACATGTAAATATAGAAAATAAATAATATAAAATTAGACATTTTTATATTTATAAATGTATGTTTAGCCAGTATGAGTAGTGACTGTGTTTTCATTTTTTTTTTTTTTTTTGTCGATGTCTCAGTGGAATTACAGCTAAGTATTATCTTTTAAAGTAAGTCCTCATGTGTAATCCCTGCCCCACCAACTTACATATAGTGGGTCAACTTGTCCCTCCCCTCCCCTGTCTCCCTCTTCCTGCTCCCCTCCCCTTCTCCCTCTTTTCTTTTCTTTGTCTTTCTTTTCTTCTTTTCTTTTTCTTTCTTCTTTTCTCATTCAGTCACCCAGGTAGGAGGACAGTGGCATGATCACAGTTCACCGTAGCTCTGACCTTCTGGGCTCAGTCGATTCACCTCAGCCTCCCAAAGTAGTTGGGACCACGGGACCACAGTTGTATGCTACCATGCCTGGGTTTTTTTTCCCCCTGAGATGGAGTCTCTCTCTGTTGCCGTGTTGCGATCCTGGCTCACTGCAGTCTCCCACCTCCCACGTAGCTGGGACAATAGGTGCATGCCACCACGCCCAGCTAATTTTTGTATTTTTAGTAGAGACAGGGTTCCAAACATGTTGGCCAGGATGGTCTTGATCTCCTGACCTCATGATCCACCCACCTCAGCCTCCCAAAGTGGTGTGAACCACCATGCCTGGCCAACATTTTTTATTTTTTAATTTTTTTGTTAGAGACAGTGTGTCCCTATGTTTGCCAGGCTGGTCTTGAACTCCTAAGCTCAAGCAGTTCTCCCGTCTCTGCCAAAGTGCTGGGATTACAGGCCTGAGCCACTGTGCCGGGCCTATTTGTTTCATTTTATTTTCAGTATTTAGGATATAAAATACTTGTTGTATAATCACTGGAAACATTTATGCCACTTCAGAGTGGTATAAATACATTCTTAACTTTCTTCCTTCTTATGTAAGTAACCCAGTTTTAAAAAACAAACTATTTTTGGTTTATCTTGCTCAAATGTAAACAAATACGAATGTGTTTTTAAATATTCTGGAGATTACTTCATAGCAACATGTAGAGATATTCTTTATTCATTTTTTATAGCTGCATTGTACTCCATTACACAGCTGCTTCAAGAGTGGAAGCTTTTAGGTAGGAGCATGAAATGTGCCTGTGAATTTGCCAAATTCCCTTCTGTAAAGCATTATGCTTTACATATGTTCCTTCCAGCAATAATACGAGGTTCCTTGTTTCCCCACCAGCAGACAGCTTACACGTTGTCTTTTTTGATACATGTATGTCTTTTAATCTGATAGGTGAGAAGTAATATCTCACTGTAGTTCTAATTTGCATCTTTTAATTTATTTTATAACTGTTGCCAGTTTATTTTAGAAATGTTTGCATATCTTTTTCTTCAAACTGTTCCACAGATAGATTCTTATTTTCCAGAAAAGTCTACTAACTTTGTTGATCAATCCCCAGAGCGTTTCTATTTCTTCTTGTTCTGTAGTCATCCCACAACTTCTAAAAATTAATTTGGTTTAACAACAGGATTCTTTCACAAAGAATGGAATGATGCCGAGCAGTTCTCTTAGGTTCGGTTCCTAAGGAACCAGACCCTTTATTGAATGGTAACTGTAGAAGGTTCATGTGGGGAATGAAGAAAGGGAAGAAGAGGCTGATAACGAGTGCCTGAAAGACTAATTTTTGTGCATTTGGACTCAAATCATGTGGCAGCCTTGGGGGACAGTGTAGACACGTCTCTTTTTCTACTCAAGGGGCGAGGAACCTGGGGTAATTTGTCTAGGAGGTAGGCTCTGTGGAGTGCAGTGCATTAGCTCCTCAGCGTCTTCTCCCTGACCTGCTGCGTGGTTTGCAAAGGCCTCAGAGTGCTTTGCAGTCAAGAGCTACCTGGCTCCTTGGGAAAGTTAAGCGGCCAGGGAACGTGGGCTGGACCCTGCTGGCCTCTTCTGCATTGATGAATACTCTAGTCTACTGGCAGTTACATTTCTCAGTGTAATTAGTAAATCATCTCTTTCACTCATGTACTGCCCTGCTGTATTTTGTTAACATCTCTTCTCTCAGAACTTGATTATTTAAAAAAAGAACTGAAGGAATTAAGTTATGACTTGCCAGACCTCAAGGAGTTGTGACCCTACCAACAGGTTGCTGGGAACAAAGAGTGTGGTGCCTACTCCATAAATGGAGCATCTGCAGATTAATTTGTTTCCTGTAGGAAAGTTCCTTGTTATTGTCATTTTTAATCTTTCACTGTCGTGATTATGAAGTGGTATTATTAAATGTGAAGAATGAAACATTGTCACATGATACTGTGTGAACCATTTCATTTGAGTGAGAATGTATGCCTCCCGAAAACTGATTCTCAAATCAGCAATAAGATCGTTAGCCCAAACAGCTGTTAGTCTTTAGACTTGAAATGCCAGAAGCCATTTTGATTAGTTTATATGTTTTTAATAAACAAGCAAATAAAAGTCAGCCCTAAAATGGTAAGGTTAGTATAGTTGACCCTTGAACAACACAGGTGTGGACTACGTGGGTTCACTTCTACTTGGATTTTTAAAAATAAAAGCAGAGCACACACAAATTGGAGTTATATTTACCTGATTCCTTGTACCTTTGTCATTAGAGGCTGAAACAACTGAGCCTAAATGGGAGCCTTGAAAGACTGGCATCACTTGAAAGGCAAAGAAAACTTGATTCTTACATGGATTTGATCTTTATACAGGTTGAGCATTGGTTATCCAAAATGCTGGGGACCAGAGTATTTCAGATTTCATATCTACTTGGATTTTGGAGTATTTGCATATCCATAATGAGGTTATCTTGGGGATTGGATCCAAGTCTAAACATGAAGTTTATGTTTCATATACTCCTTATATATATAGCCTGAGGACAATTTTATACAGTATTTTAAATAATTTTGTGCATGAACCAGAGTTTTGACTATGTCTTGTCACATGAGATCAAGTGTGGAGGTAATTTTATACAATCTACTTTTAATTTTGTCCGTGAAACGCAGTTTCTGTACATTAAGCCTCTGGAAAGCAAAGGTGTCAGGTGTGGAATTTTCTGCTTGTGGTGTTATGTCAGTGCTCCAAAAATTGCGGATTTTGGAACATTCTGGATTTTGGATTTTTGGATTGGGGTGCCCAACTTACATTAACTGTAATAGAACTTATTATGGTGAATTACTGTTTTTATTTTAAAACATTTTTCATGCTTCAAATAATTTTTCTGTCTGTTCTATAAATTCTCAGTATAGACACTATTCAGCCAGGAATAAAATACTAGCTCTCTTATCTGGAGAAACAGAGTAGCATGAGAGCAAGGACGTACACCCACAAGAGATGTTTCACATGGTAATGCTAAAACACAGAGTGTCCTCTCACTAAGTATTATCTGGCTTATTTTTAGGTTTTCCTAATTTTCTTTGGGTGTGCTGTATTAAATTTGGTCTTACTAGATTTTAACCATTTAGAGTTGGATAGCATGGTCATAAAACTGAAGGCCATTTCTTATTTCATTGGTGTGTTGAAGCCGTTTGAAGACTTTTTTCCCCATTCCTTTTTATTTTCATTCATCCGTCCGTCCAGTGGATAATGTTGCATGATTTAAAAAAAAAAAAATTCTAGCTTGAGAGAGAAATTAACATGCTAAGGTTGGTGTGTAATGGATGGGAACTTCTGGATTTATACAGGTTCTGTTTGTTTCTTCAACCTCTGTCCTGTTTCTTAAGCCATTTAATTTTAGTTATGTCTTTTTATTTTAATCCTGGTTCATAGGAACAGAAATCCTTCATCATTGCCTGTTTTCTCTCTTTTCCTGTGATTTACTGGCACCTGTAAGGAGGATCTCTAAAACAAAAAGGTTGGGATGCTAAAGTTCTTATTTCACAGTCCTTTATATATTAGACATTCATTTCCTGTCAGATGTTTAATGGGATCATTTTGAGCTTATTACAACTTGATGTATTTTAAAAAGTGACTTAGAGCACAAGGGCTTGTGATTAAAGAACAGATTACTGAGAGGTACTTTAG
>NW_016107615.1:2713190-2720434 GCF_001604975.1 Cebus imitator | reverse complement strand
GCAGTGGCACAATCTTGGCTCACTGCAACCTCCACCTCCTGGGCTCAAGCGATTCTCCTGCCTCAGCCTCTTGAGTAGCTGGGATTACAGGCTTGCGGCACCACGCCCAGCTGATTTTTGTGTTATTTTAAATAGAGACGGGGTTTCACCATATTGGTCTGGCTGGTCTTGAACTCCTGACCTCGTGATCCACTTGCCTCAGCCTTCCAAAGTGTTGGTATTACAGGCGGGAGCCACTGTGCCTGGCCAGTTGAATAAAAGTCAACCCTAAAATGGAAGGGTTAGTATAGTTGACCCTTGAACAACACAGGGTGTGGACTATGTGGGTTTACTTCTACTCAGTTTTTAAAAATATAAATTATACCTAGTATGCCTGCCTTTCCTGCCTCTCCTTTCACCTTCTCTTCCTCTCCCACCCCTGAGACAGCTTAACCAACTTCTCCTCAGCCTCGTGAAGAGGATGAGGACCTTTCATGATGGTTCACTTCCATTTGATGAATGGTAAATATATTCCCCTTATGATTTTTTAAAATAACATTTTCTTTAGCGTGTTTTATTGTGAGAATACAATATCTGATACCTAAAACATGTAAAATGTGTGTTGTGTTTGTTATTAGTAAGGCTTCTGGTCATAACTAGGTGTTAGTACTTAGGTTTACGGGAAGTCATTAAGTTATATGTGGATTTTTTGATTGTATGGGTTGACACCCTAACTCCTGCTTTGTACAAGGGTCAGCTGTATATGTTCCATGATAGAGAGTAGGTGTCTTACTTAAATATTGCTATAACCATGTAAAGTTGTTAATATCTGTTTCATTGGTGAGAAAACCATTATTTAAAAAAAGAAAAAAAACATTGTGGGCTTTAGTAACATTAGAGAGGTGGAAGTTGATTTCAGAAAACAGACTTCCATTGCTCCGTCCCCGTGCCATGTAGCAGGGCAGACACTTTCGTTGTCACCTGAACATACAGCTTGTGTAGACAGACCACCCATATTGAGACACCTTGGCCCGTTTGCTTCCCCTCCCCCACCATTTCACTTCTGTATTTAGACTTGTCCAGTGTGATAACCGCTAGAAATATGTAGCTGTTGAACACTTGGGAGTATGACTTGTCAGAATTGTGATGTGCTGTAAATGTAAAAATGTGTGCTGGATTTTGAAGACTTAGTTTTTTTAAAGAAGAAATCTTAATTTAAAAGTGTTGTTATAAGAAATTATAACCCAAATATGTTGGTTTATGTAAAATAATTTTAGAATAAATTCTGCCTGTTTCTTCTTAACTTTTTCATGTGGCTGCTAGATAATTTAAAACGTACTTGTGTGGACTCAGCTAATCTAATATCTGGGGAGACTGGAATGACTTTCTGAGGGTTCCTAAAATTAGATATTGGGACTGCGTTACAGAGCTAATTAAGTTCTGTTGAGTTCAGGCCTCGTTTTACAAATGAAGGACTAATGTTTAGAGAAATGATTCCACATTATATACTTTATTTGTCGTAGTTACAGAAGCAAGACTTGACCTGGATCTCCTCATTTGCACTCTAGCGTTCTTTTAAACTTTGTGTAACACAGATTGTATAGAGGAGAATCAGTGGACCTCAGGTGCTCATAGAATGATAGGGATGGAAGCACCTTGATAACAGGTCTCCAGATTTTTTTCATTGCTTTTGAGAGCTAAAGATATACATTGTTATTTTGTGAAAATGTTCTTTTATTAAAACTTAGGATTTTATTGTCATCTATGTGTAATCTTTCATTCAGGAAGATTATAGTCAGTGTTTGCCATCCTTTTTCTGTACTTCCATTTGTCTTATAATTTTTTCCCTTTTTTTTAAGTTACGAAGTTTATAGCATTTGGTTTTTTTTATAGGGTCTACTTCTGAGAACTTGTCTTTCCTGTCCGTTCAAGGGCATCTTTGAGAATTCTGACAGCTGGATCATCTCAGGATTAATATCTGTTACTGTCTTCCTCTGAGAATGATCAAATTTTCCTCATCTGTACTCGTCCTAGATAGAGAATGTTGTTGTTTTTAAATGAAAGGAGGCAGTTAACATTGATAGGCCCAGACTCCCAAGTTCTGTGGTCCCCGTGGGCAGTGCTTTCGATGTCAGTTCAGTTTCCACACCTTCGCTCAGCTCAGCTGCTATGAGTCTGCTTCCTCACTGAGCCCTCGGGCGTTAGGCTGGAAGCTGAGGTGATTTGTACATTCAGTTCTCAGACCTTTGCAGTGGGCTGCTTTGGTGTGTTCTACATGCACATCTTGGGATGAATTTGGGACTTGTGTTCCTTCATGGGAGGAATTCTAGGATGCACTGCTCCAGCCCTGTCTTACGGGTTTTTTCTTACGCTCTTCAGTTCCCGGAGGCCTCATTTTTCTGCTTTAGCTTGGCTTTTTTGGAATGAAAGAAACTGGCTCAGTCTAGCTGGTGAGGGTTGAGGCGAACACCAAAAATGTAGGCCAATGACAGTGTTGAACAAGTGTGCTCAGAAGAGAGATCCAGTCCACAAATGGAGTAGTCGACCCTGTGTAACCAATCCTCCCACACTAGTAACTCCAGTCTCTGGATAGCATATGAAAAAGAAACATGAGGGCGTTGTAGAACAAACCTGAAACAAGTAGAAGCCAGACTGGATTGGGTTCTTAATGGAAGAGAATGGCATTGGAGTTTCCCTTTTCTGGTGCCCCTTTGCCTGAGGACAGGTTCCTGTTGGCAGGGGAATTAGAGAATTGTTCAGACCTACCGCTGCGCTACAGAATAATGGAATCTAGCATAGGGAAAAAGGAAATACCCATAGAGGTGGAGTACCAAATTCGGTTTATAAACTCTGCTAAAATAGGTGATTGACCCTTCACCTGGAAACAGTTTGGGTGTCTATAAACCAAGAAAATGGATTATCAAGTTGCTGTGTGTGTGCAATGGAATACCACTAAGCACTAGGAGGGAACCAAGCCATTGATGTCTGCAGCACCTTAGATTACTCTAAAATATTATGCCGACTGAGTGTAGTCGTACACAAAACAAGCCATCGTGTGTGATTGTATATATAGATATAGGATGTCTTTAAAACAGGCAGACCTCATCTATTGTACGTGGGGGGTGGGGCTGGCAAAACTGTGAAGGGGAGAAAAGAGATTGGCAGGTGGTAGGAATGAATGAGTGGCGAGGACAGGAATTCAGTGGGAAAGTGCGTGTGGGAGCTTTCTGAGGTGTTGGCAGGATTCTGTATTCTCTTAGGGATTTAGGTTACTCAGGAATATATGTTTGTCAAAACTCACTGAATGGTATAGCCAGTATACATCCAATATCAGTTTTTTCTTTTCTTCCCTCTCTCTCTCTTTTTTTTTTTTTTTTTTTTTTTTTTTTTTTTTTTTTTTTTTTTTGAGATGGAGTCTCACCTGCCACCCAGGCTGGAATGCAATGGTACCATCTCGGCTCCCTGCGACCTCTACCTCTTGGGTCAAATGATTCTCCCTCAGCCTCCCAAGTAGCTGGGATTACAGTCTTGTGCCACCACGCCCGGCTAATTTTTGTATTTTTAGTAGACACAGAGTTTCACTATGTTGGCCAGGCTGGTCTCAGACTCTGGACGTCATGATCTGCCTGCCCTAGGCCACCTAAGTGCTGGGGTTACAGGCATGAGCCACCATGCCTGGCCAAGTTTTTTCTTTTTTTTAAATAAATAAATAAATAAATAACCATTAGGCAAGTTGCAGTATTTATAGGAGAAGGATACTTGATGACTGCAAGTTCTTTGAATAGATGTATTAAAACAAATAGAAGGAAATGTTAATTTAAAAATCTAAGTGGTAGCTGTGTGGATTTTCTTTTCATTTTTTTCTAAATGTTTGAAAATTTTTATAGTAAAATGTTTTGGAAAAATAAAGACTCATGGATGGGATTTTGTGAAGTCAGATTCCTGTTAATATGTTGGGTTTTTTGTGCCATTCATCAAAATTGATTTCTTCACATTTGAAAATAGTTTAAAGAGCTCATCAGTAACATTTTCCTGCCTGTGTATTAAGCTCTGAGCTACGTAGGATGCAGAAAGATAAGTGTAAGTAAATAAAAGCTTGAAGACAAAATATACATACTAATTTGATTATTTCAAAGTGATATAGCAAAGACTAAGGTCACTTCTAATACATTTGGAGGGGATGGATACATCATTTAAGAGTATGCTCAGATTCAGGTATGATGAATGGGAGATGGAATTCCTGGAATTGCTAATTTTGAGCAAGTTTTCAAAAATGCTATTAGAGGAAATTATTGGAGTCTGTTTCCACTCTTTTAACTGACCAGTCATATGTGGAGTATGGCTTAGGACACTTTTTTCAATGTATTTATTTTTCAAAAAAGCCATGCTGTGTGAGTTTTATGCAGTTATTATTAGCATGATTGGATTGATTAGAATTTATTTTAAAATGTAGTCTGTATCTTAGGAATTTGGTAGTGGTCTGTTAGGCAGTTGTTGGATTAGAAAGCACTGTGACAGGATTTTATGGTTCTTTCATAAAGTTTTGAGAGACAAGTATAGTCCTATTAAAGTACAGTCCTGTAATATTCAGTGTTAGGTATAACTGTTATAAATACCAGTTTATTTTCTGTCCTCTGTTAATTTGCTCGTAGGAAAGTTATTCTGATAGCCTCGATTTTTAGATGTATGTATATGTCAGATTAAATTGGGTGTGAGTGGGGATGAGAGAAAAGTAGAATATTAATATTAAAATATAATTTGTAATTACAAGATTTTTTAACCATTAGTTTCATTTTCTCTCTGTTGGCATTTTTTTTTTTTTTTTGGAAGCACTTCAATTATTAAATTCATTTTAGAAATAGCATGAAATTACTTGATGTTATAAGGCTTTGGTATTTTTCTAGCAACCAAAAATTTGGACTTTTTTTTTGATCTTTTGTCTTTTTATCACTTTAAAATGGATTGCAGTAGTTTTTTTTGTTGTTGTTGTTGAAGTCACCATTTGTATATGTCGTAACTTTCTCAGAGTAAAAGTGCTGTGTTGGGCCTAGCTCTAACCATTTGTTGTAAGAATTTTATATGACTGCTGTCTAAATGAGGCATTTTGGCCTGGGAGAAAATTGTGTTGTACGCTGACTTTGGAGCTGGTAGAATTACAATTGTGTGTTTATGCCTCTCAGATAGGAATTTAGTGGTGAACAATCAAGTGGGTTTCACGCTGTGTACCAGCTACTTAAACAGCAAATCCTCCTTAACTTCTAATTTTAGTATCAGCGTCTTCCTAGAGGAGAGTATGTATTTTTTATATACTCCATTATTTAAACAAATAAATAACAAAACAAATATTAACAACTTTACGTGGTTATAACAGTATTTAAGTAAGATACCTGCTCTCTGTCATGGAACATAGACAGTTTTACCCAAGCAAAACAATACAGTTCAGTTAGTCTTAAATTTTTGCAGGAGCTGGTTTACATCTATATAATAATGAACTGAAGACAACGTCCTGTAATTAGTAGTTGCATTTTCATTATTAGATACCTTTTCTTTGGAGTCAGGGTCTGGTTCGGTTCCCCAGGCCGGAGTGCAGTGATGCGACCGTGGCATCCTGCAGCCTCAACCTCCTGGGCTCCAGCGATCCTCCCACTTCACCCTCCTGAGTAGTTAGGACTATAGGCATACACCACCATGCCAGGCTAATTTTTAAAAATTTTTTGTAGAGATGAAGTCTTGCTGTGTTGCCCAGGCTGGTGTAGGACTCCTGGGCTCAAGTGATCTTTCTGCCTCTGCCTCTGCCTCCCAGAGTGCTGGTATTAAAGGTGTGAACCACCACACCTCGCCTATTTTTAAACATCTTAATGTGTAAGTCTCTCTGAAAAAATGATGGACAAGGTAAAGTAGATGGATAAAATTGCTGAAAACAGCTCATGATCAAAATAGAACCCTGAAGTGTTATCTGTATATCTATGTGATTTCTGTTATTTACCATCATAATACCAAAATCAAAGGGAAAAATTTAAGTAAATGAAAGTTTTGTCTCAAAGATTTCTATCTCAAAGACACGTTGTTATTACATACATCTTAAGACTAGCCGAGGACAGGTTTTGTTCCCATCCAGGTTGCTTTATTTTTGTCTCGCCAAGGTGAAATGTTCAAATGACTAAGTAATGGACTTGCATGTATGCCAAGTTTTTTTTATAATAACTTTAGGTAATTTGCATTTAAGAAAAGCTTTAAAAAACAATTTTTTTCCATTGACAGTTTCATATCTTTACATTTTTTAAAAGTAGATTTTTAACAGACTCTTGATTGCAGAGATATCTTTATTGGTCCTCATATCCTTGGAGTGTTAAGATTGCCAGGTAAGAACCTTAACATCAGCATAAGCAATGATGTATAAAAGAATAAATAAGTATAAAGTAGAATATCAGCTGAACTTTTTCAAAAAAATGTTACTATGTGTCGCTGAAAAAAAATTTTTTTTTTCCTTTCAGTTAGCTTTAGTTTCAGAAGGAGAAGCCAGATTCTATTTTGAGAGAACCAGAAAAAACTGAGAAGGGAAAATGTGCTCATTAACACGGAAGGATATCGCAACCATACCTATTGTTTTATTGCATATTACATTTAAATAATCATTTGTCTTGTCATTTTATTCTTTGTTCAGTTATTTAATCAGGGACAGTTACGGCACTTTATCACTTAAAGTAATCACTAGCCCAAAGGTGTACTATTTTCTGGATTTACTTGGGCAGTCTGGCCAAAGGTGAATAGGTCTTCTTTGCTCATAATTTGGGTTACTCATTACTAATTCAGCTTAGATCATAATGGTACTAAGGCTGATGTATCCTAAAAACCTTTCTAGCAGTTAAAAGTTAAGAAGCAATTGCTTTTTGCAGTTTAAAATTTTGTTTATATTTTTTTTATTGAGGATATAATTACATCCCTATGAAAATTATTTTCAACCCTGTTCCCTCCTGCTGTTCCCAGTGTTACCAGTGAAACCTTAATGTTAACAAAAATCGTACACGTGATTGATTCTTTCTAAGTTCACCTTTAGGATCACTCAGTGTTAAAGCTAGAGGAGCCCTTTCAGATTATATAATTAATTACCCTCATATTACAGGTGATGAAACTGAGGCCTTGGACTAGAACAGAGGTCTCCTGACTCGGTCCAGGGCTCTTTATATTACTTCGTGCTGCCTGATATTTGTCTTTATGGAACTCAGCAACATCACATATAGGACGAGCCTTTTTTTTTTTTTTTT
>NW_016107615.1:2694365-2712752 GCF_001604975.1 Cebus imitator | reverse complement strand
ATTAATTACTAGTCATCATTCTTGTCTAAGTTTTATTTTCCTTTTCTACCCATATTTATTTTATTATATAGGCCAATTACTTGTAACACTTTTTTATTTTGTTGCTACCCCTTCTTGAGGTTTGACATTTGTTTATTTACTTAGACGGAGTCTCACTCTGTCGCCCAGGCTGCAGTGCAGTGGTGCGATCTTGGCTCACTGCCACCTCCGCCTCCTGGATTCAAGCGATTCTCCTGCCTCAGCCTCACAAGTAGCTGGGACTATTGGGGCCTGCCACCACACCCGGCTAATTTTTGTATTTTTTTTTAGTAGAGATAGAGTTTCACCATGTTGGCCAGAATGGTCTCGCTGATCCGCCCACCTTAGCCTCCCAAAGTGCTGGGATTACAGGCATGAGCCACTGTGCCTGGCCCCATTATTTTTAACAGTGAAACTTTCAGATAATGACTGCCACTTTATCAGGCACTGTTGCAACAGTTGATTAAAATTTATAACAGGAATTATTTGTAGAGTCTTACATTTAGATTAAAAAATTAATTACAAATAAGTAAAAGTGTGTGGATGAGATCTAAGCAGCTATATAATACTAGACACAAAAACATTTTTTTGTGTGAAATACCAAAATCCCAAAAAATAGCCAGCATTATGTAACTGCCATTGAAATAGCCTATCCTATGAATGCTTGGATTTAAGCACATTTATGTTTTAGGTTATTGCATTATTTTCTGTATCAGTGTGCAAATTGGCCTCAGATTGGCTCCTGTATCCTTTTGACAAGTTCCTAGCAATTTTTTGTAACTTTCTTGTTTTTTGATTTGACAAGATATTGCAGGTTTATGTGGTTCTCAAGCGCACCCCGCCCCCCCCTCCCAATTCTTTTAGTAAGTTCATAATTACAGGTTATAGGAGCAAGGTGTCATTTTCAATCCTGCATTAGTCAGGCTCTTCCCAGAAGCGGAAAAAATTGTGTGTGTGAATTTACTGTGGGAATTGGCTCTTGTGTTAGTGGAGGATGAGAAGACCAACCTAGGTTGTCTGCAAGGTGGAGAAACCCAGAGAGGTCTCAGTCCAAGTCTGAATGCTCCCTAACCAGGGAAGCCCTTGTTACAACTCTTAAGTCTGAGGATAAAGACCTGAGCGCCTGGGGAGCTGCTGGTGCAAATCGTGGCATCCAAAGACCAGAAAATATGGAGTTGTGATGTCCAAGGGCAGGAGGAGAAAGGTGTCCAAGCTTCATGCAGAGGAGGGTGGGAGGGACAGAGAGGGTGAATTTGCCTTGCCTATGTCTTAACTATCACAGCCCCCCTACCTTCCTTTTTAAAAAGAAATTTTATAAATGCTGCCTGCCAATTAATTTTGCATTTGTAAAAGAGCAGGAAAGTTTAGTTTATCAGCTTAATGAAAATCAGCACTTCTATATATTCATTCTTTTTTTTTTTTTNTTTTGGGAGATAGAGTTTCATTCTTGTTGCCCAGGGTGGAGTGCAATGCAATGGCATGATCTCAGCTCACTGCAGCCTCTGCCTGCCGGGTTCAAATGATTCTCCTGCCTCTGCCTCCCAGGTAGCTGAGATTACAGGTGTCTGCCACCATGCCCAGCTAATTTTTTTTATTTCTAGTAGAGACGGGGTTTTTACCGTGTTGGCCAGGCTGGTCTTGAACTCTTGACTTAAGCTGATCTGCCTGCGTCAGCCTCACAAAGTGCTGGGATTACAGGCATGAGCCACCATGCCCAGCCCTATGTATTTATTTAAAAAAAAAAAAAAAAAATCTCTTGTTGGTCCTGCATGGTGACTCATGTCACCGTGGGGCTCAGGGAACTTAAGATGACTTGATGTAATGTCTTAATGTCAAAAGCCAGTAGCATTAAAAAGAAAATGTCAGTGTTCTGAATTCTGGTCTAATAATCTTTTTACTATTGTCTGATTTTGAGAAGAGTAATAAAACTGCACTTAGTGGTACAGGCGGAAAGCAGCCAGACATCTTTAATGTTGACATTTGAATAGGCATCATAAAGAGAGAATATTTGAAGAAGAATAGAAGAATTTCAACAGCTGCAGTTGAAACAGAGCTAAAAGCAGAAAAATGGAAATTTGTGGAACATGTTAGAATTTTACCAATATACTTACCAGAAGAGTAAAGTACATTTAAAGGTGGTATTGTATGGCTAGATAGGTACTTTGGAACCATAGACTGGAGAACTTAGGAGACTCTTAGGCTATTGTAATAATACAGGTGATAGGTACTGTAGAAAGACGTGGCTGTAAGAGGTATACATTTTAGAACATTAAAATTAGAGGATTGCAGGTAAAAGCTGAGACAGGCAGCTGAGTCCAAATCCATACCAAAGTTTAAAGCCTGGTAAATGTTAATAGTAGTGATGGTAATAGGGATGGCAAGGGGAGAAACAGATTTTGGGGTATAAGACACAAATTTCCCCACTTGATGCTGAGTTATGAGATTCTGACAGGACCTGTAGACAGAGTTGTGCATCAGCCAGTCAAAATGGGAAAGATCGTAGGATGTGTTACAGAGGATTACTTAACAGGAAAGAGGAGTTTTCTAATTCCACACACCGGATGGGATTCTTAAGTCAGAGAGTAAAGAATGAAGAACAGAGAAAGGAAAAAAGTCAGTTGTCTACATGTTTATTATGGCAGGAAGATAATTCAGTGGAATAGGTAGAAGAGGGAGAGTCAGGAAGGCCAAATACTGAGATTTTAAAGACTGTTCTCATTTTCAGTATTTCAAATGCTGGGAATGACAAGGGGTTGGGTTCCAGGAGTATGAAGATCTGTTGATCTTGGAGTTAATTATGTGACTAGTAACAAAGTTACTTAGAGCTGATAAAGTCAAAAGCAAAACTGGTAACACAAAAATCTTTGTTCTACTTTTACATGTGCATGGTTTTTCGTGTTTTGGGGGGAGGGGTGGGGGTAGAGATGGGGTCTTGCTATGTTGCCCAGGCTCGTCTCAACTCCTGGCCTCAAATGATCCTCTGGCTTCATAAAGTGCTGGGATTACAGGTGTGAGCCACCATACCCAGCCTATATACATAATTCTTTTATCTAAATGCATAAATGTGATTATACCTTCTGTCTGCTCCCTCCCTTCAGTTTATTGGGTTTAATAACCAAAACCTTTGGTGTGAATATAACATAACCTTATTTTGCTATTCCCCTTTTAGTGGACATTCACTTTATTTCCTTTGTTGGGGAAAGCCACTAAAAACCATTGCTTCTAAAATAAACCTCTTTAGGAACTTCTTTTGTTTCTTTAGGGTGTAGGGTATAATTACTTGCATTACATTACTGTGACTGACAGTTTTTACAATATAAAGCAATTCTGGTGTTTTTAATTTTAAGAGAGGATGCAGGATTTTTCCAAAAAAAAAAAAAAAAAAAAAAAGACATTTCAAGTATATTGCAAAAAACTCTTTTTCCCCACATTCCTTCCAAAAATAGGCATTGTAGGCCTTTACAATTTTAATCACTTTTAATAGGTGGGATGTTGCTCCTTGTTACTTTCATATTTCTCTGATAACTGAATCTTCGTATACTCAGATATAGCTGTTTTCTTGTATGGTTTTTGAGTTTCCACTCTTGGTTTAAAAGGTTTTTTTACTGGTCTCTAGATTGGAGATGTAGCTGCTAATCTTTTGATAAGATGTAATATATTTAAATTTTTTTGTATATATGTGCCCATTCACACACACATATGCAATATACACATTTGTTTAAAATATTTAATTACTAAATCTATTTGAAATTTATTTTTGTCTATGGTGAAATATATGGGCCCACTTTTCCTTTCAGATAGTCGTTTGTGGCAGTACAGTTCTGTACACAGTCCATCCTTTTCCCACTGAGCTTATTCCCTGCTCGGGCTATGTTACCTGTCCTTCACTGTTTACATGATAACTCTTTCCTGCTTATTTTAAGTAATTTACCTTTCCGTGTAATTCCATATCCAATTATAAAAACTACGGAAATCTTAATAGGAAATTGAATTAACATCATCGGTTTCAAGGAATTATTTTACCGTGTCTCCTCAAAACATGGCATACTTTTCCTTTGCTTATAACTTTCACGCAAATTTTGTGCCTTTGTTAATTTTTTTCTAAATATTTAATAGTTTTTGCTCTTATAAAGGGAATATTTTGTCCTTGTATTTATAGGTGCTTACTACTGGAGCAGAGAAGAGCTATTGATTTTTATTAACCACTGAATTAAATTTCTTCATAAAGGGCTAGTAGTTTTACTAGTGTTATGTTAGTATACTTGGAGGATCTATTCGATTCTGTGGGAGAGACAATCCATTCTCTTTTATATTAGTTACTGCTACTCACAGTTACTATATATTAGGGTGATTAGAAATGAAGATTTTGAAGTGAACAAAATGTCAAGAAAGTTCTGTTAACTTTTACTTTAGATCTCACCTGAAATTGAAGGACTTTTGGTAAGAAGGAGTCCTGGAGGAAAGTGAAGAATTTTGAAAACCCATGTTGGAAAATTAGATAAGGAAGTTAAAAAGGTAATAAAATGGTTGCTGAAAAACTCAGAGGCGCTAAGGGATTTTAGTACTATCCTGTTATGGTGTTTTCATCGTCAGTTTTTAGAATAATAAGTTGGTGGTACCTAGTAACCTCTCAGGAGGATCGTGATGTGGATTTTATTTTTATAATCTTACGGGTTGAGAACTATGTTTAGGATGTTTTAATCTGTGGTATTTTTATTATACTCTGGTTATCGAGCCTTGGCTGATAGGAGGCAACTGCAAGGGACTCCCATGTCTTTTGATGTTATACCATTGGTCTTTGGTGGTTTTTTTTTTTTCCTGCTTATTTGCTGGACAAGATGTTCTATGCTTCTTGCTTCAGCGCTGACATTGGCCATTTCTTCAAGGAGTTCTGGTTCCTTTTAGTTGTTTATATAAGAGACTACTATCTAGACATGAGGGGCTTATTACTATTGGATTTTCATTAATTGGTTCCAGGCATTTTTAGAACTAGGTAATGCATAGTTTTAGCAAGAGAAATAAATCATGAGTTCCCACTCATTCAGTTCAAATATATAGGATATTATAATTTTAAAGCAGCATTTGTATTATGTGAATATAAGTTTTAAAATATTTTTTATGCATTCAGCTCCATCACATACAAATTTTAAAATAAAAGTAAAATGATCAAGCTTATTTACCATTAAGAAAGATTGTTCTAGGATAATGTGGTACATTCATCCTCTCGCTTTTTATGCGCCCTAGCATATTGCTGTGTATCCTGCAGTTAGCCAGCTTGAGGAGTGCAGCTCTGTGCCATGAAGCAAACATGAAAAGGGTTTTCTTCTTCTGTATTTGAACGTATTTTTCCCTTCTGCAAATTTTGTTTTATAAATTTAACGTAATTTCTTACCTGTTCTATATTTGTAAAAGGTTACAAGTTAATAACACTAATAAAACTATTATTGAGACTACCAAAAGCAGTTTGAAATTTCTCTGTGGTTCCTTTTTGTTTTTAGATTATATTCCCTAGAGATGTGTGCAGTGAAAGTACTGTCGTAAGGTGCACTGGTTTTCTTTCTGTTAGTAGACAGTTTTACTGGTTTACAATAGTAAAAGGTTCCTTTTCATTGTGTATTTAGATAAGGTGGGTTGACTGTGGCTCTCTTCCCTGTGTCTGCTCATTTGGGGAGCCAGGCTGTTGAAGTAGGCCCCATATAGGGCATGATCATTCTTATGGCAGAAGAAAAGAGCAAGAGAGCTGGCAGACACTTGCAGTGTATCTTAAATCTTGTGATTGGATATAGTGTGTATCACATCTTCTGGAATATTCCATTGGCCTCATGGTGTCACATAGCCAAAGTCCAAGTTGTTGGGATGGGGATGCATAACTCTCTTGCGAGAAAAAAGAATGCTTAAATTCTCAACTAGTAATACATTCAACCTCCTACAGCAGTTAAATTGATTGTTCCCATGCATCAGTGCCATCATAGTTACCATTATTAGTGTTCGTTTTGTTTTTTGTTTTAAGGGAATTCTCTGATAACCAAGGTAGACAGATGACTGAAGGTAAGAGGCAAGGCTTTTGTTACCCTTGTCTATACTTGTCTTCTACAGCATGGAAGGGGCAAATGATGGAGTCTCTAATTGTCATCCCAGGCTTTCTTAGCTTAGTGTGGTTATTATAGATTGAATTGTATCCCCCTTAATTCCTGAGTTGAAGTCCTAACCTGCAATACTTCAGAGTGTAATCCTATTTGGAAATAGGATCCTTACAGAGATACTCAAGTTAAAATGAGATCATTTAGGTAGATCCTAATACAGTATGATTGGAGTTCTTACTAAAAAAAAATAGAGAAAATTTGGGCACATAGGGAAAACAGAATGAAGACACAGGGAGAACATGGCAAAGTGACTAGAGTGATACATCTACAAGCAAGCTCTGTGGTCTGAGTGTGTCCCTCCAAAATTTATGTTGAAACCTGATCTCTGTTGTAGTGGTGGAGCTTTTTTGGAAGTGATTTTCAGGGCTTTGCCATCAATGAATAGAATTGTGACCTTATAAAAGAAGTTGACGGGAACCCCTGGCTCCTTACATAGTGTGAGGAGGACAGCCAAAAGGCACTGTCTGTGAAGCAGAGAGCCCTCACCAGACACTGTGTCTGCTGGCGCCTTGGGCTTGGACTTCACAGCCTCCAGAACTTGAGAAAAAAACTGTCTAAGGTGTGATTTTTTTTTTTTTTTTTTTTCAGTAGTCACAATGAACTAAGACAGTACGGAAGCTAGGAGAAAGGCCTGGAACAGATCCTTCCTTAGCACCGTCAGCGGGAGCGTGGCCCTGCAAACACCTTGATTTTGGATTTCTGACTTTCAGACTACAAGACAATAAATTTCTGTTGTTCTAAGCCACTTAGTTTATGGTATACTTTACTGTCAAGCTAATTCGGAACTTGGCTAGAGCAGCTCCCCTTCAAGTAGAAGTTTGGCAGTCGAGGCAAGAAGAAATTAGCTTGAGGTTAGCTTACTCTTCAACCTTTATTGCTTAATGAGTAGTCTAGCTTCTAAGGAGATGTACAGGATGGGTCTGTTTAGATTGGGAATCATACCTTCAAATCTGTTATCTTTTTCAGCCTGAAAAAGTGAAATATACTTGAGTTATTTTTTTCTAAGCTGGAAATCTGCATTGACCCACACGACGCTTAAGTTTTGGAGTTGATTAGTAGGAAAGTTTCGAAAGCTAGAAGGTATTACGAATTGTGTCCCCACAAAGATAGGTTGAGATGCTGACTCCCGGTACCTGTGAATGTGACTTATGTGGAATGGAAATAAGATGTTTGTAAATCAAGCTAAGATGATGTGTTATTAGCATGGGCCCTATTCCAGTGTGACTGGGGTTTTTATAAAAAGCAATTTAGACACAGACACCACACGAGGAGGAGACACACACAAAGCATGTTGGCCATGTGACGCTGGAGGCAGAGACTGGAGCTCTGCTGCCACAAGCCAAGGAAAGCCTGGTGCTGCAGAAGTTGGAAGATGGATGAAATGATTATCTTTATGGATGAAATGATTCTCTTTTAGAGACGTTGGAGGCATCGCGGCTGCCAGCATGGTTCACTTCGGGCTTCTAGCCGTAGAATATGAGACAGTGAGTTTCTGTTGTAATGTTAAGTGGCCCAGTTTGTAGTGGTTATTACAGTAGCTCTGGGGAACTGATGCAGAAGGACGTGGATTTTGAGAGCACTTTGTGGACTTTGGGGGCTGTTTCTCTTACATATTTCATTCTGTACAGATTATCAGAATGTCTTTAGTTGGATAAACCACAGACTCCTAAACTGTTGTGCACAGTATTCACCTTTTCATGTTTAAAAATACTAAGGTACTTAATATTGCTCAGTTTGAGGAAGAAATGAGTTAAAACTGTATTTATGTCTTTATTGTGATACCAGTCAGTTCCTTGGAAAGCAAAATGTTAAGCTATTATTCGTTACCATTTTGTTCTATTAGGTTGTCCAGCCTGTCACCTGTCTGGCTTTAAGGAATGAAATAGACTTGGTGGCGCTGAGGGTTGGGGAGGTAGCAGAGAAAACTTGGAATGTAAGTCTGTTTGAAGAGGGCAGGGGGCTCAGCTGGTGTTGGGGTGTTGGGGGTTCAGATTTGGGCTCAGGAGAAGGTGGGGATGAGGAAGTTGTCAAGGCAGAGAGTTTCTTGAGCCAAATAGTGCTGAATTTTGAGGTGATTGGTAAGGAAAAGTTTGATCCAGGGAAGGGCTTGGTAGGAGAGCATAGGGGGAGCTCTGCTTACTCAGTTTTGCCTAGGCTAGGCCTGCTCTTGGCAAAGAGGTTCATAGGCAAGGAATCTGAAAAGAAGGAAAGCTCTGACATCTTATGCTGATATAGCCACGGCAGTTGTTGATGAGGTCAGGAATAGCAGTGTGAGTGGAGGCGAGCTCCTTGCCATTATTAAGCACATGTGCCTCTCTGTTCTCTAGCTCGTTCACTCCCTATATCTCGTCTGTTCTTTCTTACGTGTCCTCAAGGTACAGTGGGATGGGTTTGGAAATCTGGCTGTAAAGAAGTTCAGATTTTTTGGCTGAGCTAGGCCACCCCCACCGCCCCCCACCCCTCTATTTATGTAGCAAACAGGCTGAATATATAATGAATCAATTCTTCAGTACCAAAGACCTGCATTCTTTGTTTTGTTTTGTTTTGTTTTTTGAGACGGAGTTTCGCTCTTGTTACCCAGGCTGGAGTGCAATGGCGCGATCTCGGCTCACCGCAACCTCCGCCTCCTGGGTTCAGGCAATTCTCCTGCCTCAGCCTCCTGAGTAGCTGGGATTACAGGCACGCGCCACCATGCCCAGCTCATTTTTTGTAGTTTTAGTAGAGACGGGGTTTCACCATGTTGACCAGGATGGTCTCGATCTCTTGACCTCGTGATCCACCCGCCTCGGCCTCCCAAAGTGCTGGGATTACAGGCGTGAGCCACCGCGCCCGGCCTGACCTGCATTCTTTGTTGCTGTATATGTGATAAAGAACGCTACCCAGTGCTTGGAGTCTTGAATGTGTTTTCTTGGGAAATAAATGCTGCAAGAGAGAGGCTAGTTTCAAGTTTTGGTTGGAAGGAAAGGGATGACACCTTCTCACAATACAAGTGATGAGTCTGGGCAAAACTAACAAAAATATGCTGAGTGAATCCCACCAGAAGGAAAGACGGTGTGGCGGCAGCAGTGCGTCTTTACTGCAGCTTACACACGCCTCTGCACCTTTTCGTCGTGAAGTTTGGTAGGAAATGGGGCCATTTTGGCTATGCAGCCTACCGTTCACTGCATTGTTCTTTTATATTAATGGATTTCTACATTGTTACAGTGTTAAGGGCCTAGAACAGTGGCTGGTGTGTAGTGTAGTACTCAGTAATAACTTCTGTTATGTGCATGATAGAAAAACTAACCTTTTCAAGTAGAAGTTCATTTATAGAAGTGTAGTCTCAGAAAATTTATAATTTTCATTGCTTTAATGTGTTTTGGAGACAGTAGATGCCATGTGTTGTATCAAAACTAGAATTTTGGTATGCTGATGTTTATGGCTTTTAAGTACCTTTTTTGTTTATTAAGCATAAACTTACTGAATAAGTAATATGTATTCCAATATGAACACAACAGAAGCCAAACTAAAGATTTAGGTTGTGTTAAAATATGCCCAATACTGTGAGCCAAGGAGCCTGTTTTCCATTTTTTCCAGAGAAATTCTTTGACAAAAATATTTGCCACCAGTATTGCCATGAGGGAATCAATAGGCCTTAAACATTTTGGTCTTAGGGGCTTGTTACAATCTTAATTTATTGATGATCCCAAAGAACTTTTGTTTATGTGGGTTATAGCTATCAATATTAACTATATCAGATATTAAAACTGAAATTTATATTACTTACTAATGATTTTTAAAATTATTTTGGAAGACTTGCTCTCTGTTGTCCAGGTTGGAGTGCAGTGATGCTATCTTGGCTCACTGCAACCTCTGCCTCCTGAATTCAATCAGTTACCCTGCCTCAGCCTCCCAAGTAGCTGGGATTACAGGTGCATGCCACCACATCCGGCTAATTTTTGTATTTTTAGTTAAACATGAGGTTTTACCATGTTGGCCAGGCTGGTCTTGAACTCCGGACCTCAAGTTATCCACCCGCCTTGGCTTTATAGGCGTGAACCACCACACCCAGCCATAAGTCAGTTTTACTTCCTTCATTTGCAAGAAAATGTCTGACAGATCCCCAATCTGAAAAACTGTATTGTCATTTTTTCTTTGACCTATGAACGTCGAAGTGGCTAGTTCAGCTTGCAGTTTAAACAATTGCAATGTGGGTTTTTGAAACAACCATTATTTTAGTATGCAACAGAAGTGCTTTGTGTGTACTTAGTACCTTGTTACATAGGATATTAAAAAGGTGTTGAACATTAAGATTTTAATAATAATTTTCTGCTTCAAGGATATTCAGAGAAGTTTATTTATTTTGGAGTGCATGGTGGTGAAAAAATACAATAACTACTAGTAATACCATCAGTTCTTGATTCATAGTAACTACTAAGGTGTGAGACGTTTTACCCACTATTGCTTTGTAACATGGTGCACATGCCAATGTAGTGAAAAAGGCAATTAATGTCTTAGTAATACTATAAAAATAATTTTGGTCTCACTAATATTTACTAATAGCTGGGTTTTGTATGGGTGCACACATGTATGTGTCAGTCTGAGTACTAAACTTAGTTTGGATCTTCTTCGCTTGATTTGAGCAAGCATTTATTATTGCCTTATGGCATGGATGTTGATCTCTTTACAATTTTTTTTAAACTATACTTTGATACTTGATCTATATCACATATTTTTGCTACCTGAAAAATCTTTTGGACATTTTTACTCTTCCCCTTCCAAAGAATTTACTGAATATAACCAAACCATGGACACATGTTTTGATTTACTTACTGGTATGAGTTTTACCTACTTAGGGTTTTTTTCCCTCATAGGAACCAAGGAATAACTGTATCGTCTTTCTAATACATTGTTTCATAAACATTACTGTGGGTAGGATTTATTGCCCTGGCATCCTTTTCTCTTTATTCTTCCTATAATATTTCAGTTTTAAGCAGAGTTCCCATCTCTTCAGGTGATTAACTGTCCTTTTAAAGCTTTAGCATCTGTTCCAGTCTTTAAGATTCTCAGAACATGTCTGTTCCAAAGCTAGAATAAGAAGTTAGTTTGTTTTCTTTGAGAAACTTTCATTAGCTTTCTATTATAATACTAATTCCTATTCAGACAAAGGCAGTTTTTTTATGCTAGTGGAACAGACTAACTTCTTGACTGATTGATAGATTGATTTTTGAGACATTGTCTCCCTCAGCCGCCCAGGCTGGAGTGCAGTGACGCAATCTCAGCTTACTGCAACCAGTGTTTCCTGGGGTCAAGCAATTCTCCTGTCTCAGCCTCCCAAGTAGCTGGGATACAGGCACCCACTATCATGCCTGGCAATTTTTTTTTAGTTTAGTAGGGTTGGGGTTTTACCATGTTGGCCAGGATAGTCTTGAACTCCTGACCTTAGGTGATCCGCCCACCTCAGCCTCTGAAAGCTGGGATTACAGGAGTGAGCCACTGCACCCAGCTGATTTTTATTTTTCATACCTGACTTTCTAATTCTTTCCCAGACTGGCATTGCTTTACCTTAGGTTTTGTGACTGATTACTGCTCAGTTATGTACCAGAAACATGACCTATCTTCTGTTCTCTCAGTGTTTTTGTTTCTTGTCCAACTTTATTCCAACGTTGATACACCTCGACTGTAATTTATTCAGTTATTCCACACATATTATTTCCTAGAGTAATGTATTTTTATGTTTTAGAAGGATCTTAGTTAAATCTGTGTAAATAATGACTTTTATATGGTTAGGAAGCTGAAGTCAATGTCTGTGGGCTGTGAGGCTGCTCATCGGAGGAGGTCTTTTGGGTATAAAAAGAATAAGGTGGTAGCTAATGAGACACTTGGACTTAAAGTTGACTCTTCATATAATGGATGCTAGTTTACTGCTCTCAAGTCTCAAGAGCTTTGCTGAGACTTTTAAAAATTGCTTGAGATTATGTCAGTGTTCCGTATCATCAAATAAATAGTCTGTTTTTTAAGAAAGCATTTTGTGAAAACCATTCTTACCTGTGGGCTACACAAAAATAGGTGACAGGTTGGATTTGACATACTGGCTGTAGTTTGCAGATTCCTGGCTTTCACCACAGTTGAAACAAATTTAATGCTAGAAGTCTCAGTTACTAGTGAATAATTGGTTTGGTGTCCTGTTTTTCTTTTTTCTTTTCTTTCTTTCTTTTTTTTTCGGGGGGTGGGGGGACACAGTTTCCCTCTGTTGCCCAGGCCGGAATGCAGTGGTGTGATCTCAGCTCACTGCATCCTCCACTTCCCAGTTTCGAACGAAGACCTTAGCCTCCCAAGTAGATGGGATTACAGGGGCAAGCCACCATGCCTGGCTAATACATATATATTTTTTAATTCTTCGTAGAGATGTGTTTTCACCATGTTGACCAGGCTGGTCTCAAACTCCTGACCTCAGGTGATCTGCCTACCTTGGCCTCCCAAAGTGCTGGGATTATAGGAATGAGCCATTGTGCCCAGCCGGTGTACTGTTTTTTTTTTTATGTCTTTATATGTCAGTGTTTATAAATGTTGATAGGTCCTAATAAACATCATGTGCAGTAGGTACTTAAATATTTCTTAATGAGATGAGCTTATTGTTTTCCCCTTCCCTAATTCCCGGAGATGTCTGTCTGAGATCTGACCCGTTTTTTGGTCTTCTAATATATTTTTTAGGTCTATAAAAATGCTTTCTTAAAAATTACTTTATGACCTAATACTCTTGGGTGGCTTGCAGGGTTCCTGTGTACAGCCGTATAACTTATGCTGAGTCAGTCTTTGAAGTTTACAAGTGGAGGAGACCATCTGATTCAGTTTTCTCATTTTATGGATGAAGACCCAGATCTGCATCGCCTGTCTAAAATCACGTAGGCCATCCGAGATGTTATTTTTAATTTACATCCGAGCTCTAGATGCCAGTGGAAAAGAGAAGGAAAAGTTTATCGCTTCTAAGTTATAATTATACTTTATTAAGATTTCCCAACTTTGGAACTATGGTGACCTTTAGTCTGTTAACAAGCAAACCTACAACACACCACCCCCCAATCTCACAGCACAAAAATTGCCTGTAACTGAAAAAAGAAGAAAAAATGATCCTTTACATAAAATGTACACATTGGCAAGGATACCCTTAAGAAACTTACCTGAAAGACATTTGTGTGCCAAAACTGGAGGGTAAAATCAATGCCAGCACATGCTGATTTCCCTTCACAAAACACCTTGTCTGCCTTTTTGTTTTGTTTTGTTGAACATGTTTTTAAGTGGGAAACCACTGTAGCCTTTTCACTGTGACATTATATTCAAATTAATGGAGATAATGTGTTAAACTTGATATTTTTTCCTTTTTAGTAATGTGAATAAAATAATATTGTGTGAGATTTGGTCTTTAAAAATATAGTTTACTTAGCATTAATCCTAATGTTAACAGTGGTAGAGAGTTTTTGTCTTAAGGAAATATATTGCTTTGTTTCTCTTTGACCTGATATTACAGGCAGCCATGAAAAGATGTCCTTATCATGTTTGCAAATCATAATTGTAGTTTTGAGGCAAAATGTATAAAAAAGTAATTATGCTGTTTTGCCATTCATGCTTTAAGAAATCAAATGATTTGATTTTGTTGGACTGGGTTTATTTTCGCTTTTTTTTTTTGGTTTGATTAGTTGATTAGTTTTAAAAGGAGCTGAAATATGCATTTCATTTAGAACTTCGAGTTTCTTCTTGAGATTATCTGATAATATCTAAATTCTCATGTTACGTTTATTTTACAGTTTACAGCTATATTTGGTTAACATGGTTTCATTTGGTCTATAATAATGTACTTAATTTAGTCACATTTTAAGGTATGTTGCTGAAGACTTGAAAACTATGCCTTAAAATTTGCCTTCCTTTAGTGTACCATATTGTATACACAAAAGAGTGATGGTACCATTGGCGGGAATTTAGTTCTTAATGAAGCAGGAAATTAAGTGGAAAGCACTTGTTGGTGCCTCTTCTGAGCTGTGTTTTACTAAAGGGAACAGGGCATTGATAGGTGGAAGATTATAAATGTGTGACATGTTAATGTCTAACTGCAGAAAGGCAGGATAGGTTTCTAAATGTAGAGTCAGCTTTTCAGAAACACAGATCCCAGCAGTTGTGAACTTAATGTCAGTACATTTAAAGGTATCAGTTGAATGAATACACAGTTTTAATTAGGAATTTGTGATGGATATGTATATTTGCTAGGGCTGCCATAAGAAAACACCACAGACAGCGCTGATTTCTTCCAAGGCCTTCCCCGCTGGCCACCGTCTCTGCCTCCTCACGTGACCTTTCCTCTGTGCACGTGTATCCCTGGTGTCTCTTCCTCTTTTTGTAAGGGCACCAGTCATACTGGATTAGTGCCCACCTTAATGACCTGATTTCAATTTAATCAGCTCTTCAAAGGCCAGCCTCCAAACACAGCTGGAAACTGAGGTGACTCTCCCCTCCTCCAGACACTTTTTTCCCCTTATTAGTTAGGGTAGTTTGAAATTATAGTTAAAAGTCATAAATCTACCATGTTAAAGAAACAGTATTGTTACAGTATGTCTTGGTTTCAGCAAGACAGTTTGACAGAGCTGTGATTTGTTTCACAGCAGGTTGAGAACTCATACCTAACAAAATAACTTTAAGAGGTGATTCTTTGTGAATTTAGAAGCTGTTGGGTAGTGGATATTGTATTGGTCTATGCGTGACAGTATAGCTGGCTGACTATTTAGGATTGCCATTTATATCATCATTCACGTAAACTACACCGATAGCATGTGCTGTACACAGAGCCTTGACAACATATGGCATGACTTGGAATTAGCAACAGGACCTTCTAGTGCTAAGAATTTCTTTTTCCCTTCCCCTCCCCTCTCGCACTCCCCTCCCCCCCATTCCCCCATTCTTTCATTCTTTTTGAGGGAGTTTCACTCTTGTCGACCAGGTTGGAGTGCAGTGGCAGGATTTTGGCTCACTCCAACCTCCGCCTCCTGGGTTTAAGCAATTCTGCCTCAGCCTTTTGGAGCAGTTGGGAATACAGGCGTGAGCCACCTTACATGGCTAATGTTTTGTATTTTTAGTAGAGCCGGGGTTTCACTGTGTTAGCTAGGATAGTCTTGGTCTCCTGAACTTGTGATCATCCATTTGCCTCGGCCTCCCAAAGTGCTGAGATTACAGGTGTGAGCCGTGCGCCTGGCCAGAATTTCAGTTCTTTATACTCATTTAATTGGGTTTTCTTTTTCTACAGTGATGAACGTCATCAAATTTTAGGATTTGAAAAATGTTCCTGAATATATAAGTCTCTCTCTATATATATGCTGTTCTGTGTCAGTACTGTCACATCAAAATGAGGATGATGATACTGAAGAAGACATTAAATAATGTGCATTAGGTCTAGCCTGATACAAATAATGTAGCAGGTACTCAGTAAACGGGAATATACTTCCCCTTCATTTTCCGTAACGTTCAAATTAATGACAATCAGATAGGAACACATAGATAGGACACAAAGATAGGAACACAAATAGTAGGAACAAAGGTAACTTGGTATACTTCAGAAATTTTGCATTGAAAACAAAATTAGCTCCTTTAACACTGTGCCTTCTATAGAAGTTTGTAAACCACTCAGCTTTTAAATCCTTTCCCTACCTGGATCCTTAGCCTTAGGTGGTATGCTCTCATAATTTGTTATTGTCGTTCTCTGCAGTGACCTTCAGGTCGTAAGGTCTGGCCCTAGTCTACTTTGTTTAGCTGTGTTTCAGTACCTCTAATAGCATTTAGCTCCATTGGAAGTGCTCAGCTACAGTTTTGACTCCGTGGATGCAATAAACTATCAGAATAATAGTGCTAAAGTGCATTTTTTTCTCATCATCTTTGCTAATTGTATGACTGTTGTATTGTTTCCTTTTTACTTCTCACCTAACAAAGTCATCCGGTCAGTTTTGTTGGTTTCATTACTCCAAATTAATACAACTAACTGGAAATTTGATCTTCCTGTATGGGAAGAACAGCACCAGAGGTGCCGCCCTCTGTGAGCTGTAAACGGTAACATAACTCTTCTGGACCATCTCTGCAGGGATGTCTTCCCTTTGCCTGCCGTCTGTAAAGTGTGACTCCCCAGAGGGCTGTGCTCTCCAGGCACCCAGTTCTCTGAACACTTCCTTCAGTTTCTCGTCTGGAAACAATTTGTAGTCTAGAAAAATCTGCGACTTTTTGTCCTCTATTTCTGCAATTATGGTCTGTCAGTAACATTAATCATTTTCTTGTTTTAAAACCTGAGTGGACCCAGTTTGTCCGCACTCATTAAGAATCAAAATAGCCATTCATCTGTACTCTCTGATCCAGTAGTTTACTTGTAGGGTATTTCCCTGATCTTGAGGAATATTCGTAAATGCGCACCAACCAAAAAGAAGTGGTAGAAAAACACATTCAAGCACAAATATTTTAATGGAAAATAAAAATTTAGAAACCAGGCACAGGGGCTCATACCTGTAATCCCATCACTTTGAGATGCCGAGGCAGGATGCTTGTTTGAGCCTGGGAGTTTGAGGCTGGCCGAGGCAACATCTTTATAAGTAATTTTTTTAAAAAGATTAGCTGGGCACAGTGGCGGAGGCAGCAGGTTCACCACCTCTGCCCTGGTTTCACCACCTCTGCCCTGTGGTGAGCCGTGACAACGCCACTGCACTTGAGCTTCAGCCAGAGAGTAGACTGTCTCAAACTTCGAATCATCTGAATGTTGAACAAAACAAGATTTTATATATTTATTATTGGAAAATATGTCGAAACGGTACCTTTTGGACTAAATTAGGTTTGTAAGATAAATTTCGATTATACATTTTTGGATCATGCAAAGGGTTTCCAGATCTCTTAAAAATATGCTGTAGGTAGGAGATCTAAGAAGATAATCTTGTTTCTTTCTTTGTGTCCATAACTCTTTCACTGGTTTTTTCAGCCATTTAAATTTAAAATAATCGAATCAAGGATCACAGTTGGGCCCTACCTTCGAGAATGGAATCAGAAAAGAACATGCTATTTGTCTTGATTGAGGGTGACATTTAAAGTAGTAACAAATGTGTAGAAGAACTAGGAGAGGATTAAATATTTGGAGTAGCGGCTGTCCAGTGAGTGTATGCTGAACCCAGCTTTGCGATGCTGAAAATGCTATACACATTCAGTTCACTGAATGAGTCAGAGCTGGATTACCTCAGTAGTCCTGTGTTTTTTAAATAAAGTTACTCAGTAAAATGATATTTCATGGTGAACATTCAAAATATTAAGAGAACTTTTGAATATAGCCACTAATTGGCTAAATATTAAGACCAATTTTTTATTTGCTTTTGGCTACTTTAATATAGCTGTGGTTTGAATTAAGTAGTTGATTGCCTATAAGTGATTGGAATTTTAAGTAAAAGCTTTTATGAGTATCTAAGCAATTTCTGAGGGAGGAACGTTACAAAGATCTAATTTTGGGGAGGGTCTCAGTTTACTGTTTAAGAATGAGTAAATGTGATCAGGTAGAATATACATTAATGCTTTGTGAATTTAGGAAGTGTTAGTTTAGTTTGAATATCCTGTTTATTTAATAACTCATAAGCTCTTTGAGGGAAGGACTTCATTTATACATACTCATCAGGCCTGGTATCTGGGTGGTAGATTGTAAAGACTGGAAGATTGGATGAGTGTCTCAGTGCTGTTTTGTGACCTGAAGACAGTTGTTCTAAAAGACACCATAATGGACGAAATATAGTGCTAAGTCTTCTTGCGTGCTCTTTGGGATCTGATTCTTAGTATCTAGTACTCATGCAGGACAGGTGAAGACTATGTCACATCTAGAGCATTCATTTGACAATATAAATAAACCACAGTGGACAAGTTCTGTAAAGCCTTATTTAAGTACGCTAATGAAGTAGTAGCATTTTCTCTAATTTCACTCTTTGGCATACAGGCTTTTAAGTTGTTTTAGAAGTAGGCCTTTTAAGGTCGTCTTCCTTTAAAAAAGTTTTTAATTGCTGGAAACTGATGTAGCACTAGGATAAATTCAGTAATCAGTTCATAGCAGTTTGGACAGATAACTTTTCTGCTTTTTCAGTATTTTTTATTACCTGAAAATATTCCAGCAATATATATTTACTAAAGGAATTTTTATATGCAATAATTTATATCATTTTGATTTTTTTTTTTTTTTTTTTTTTTTTTTTTT
>NW_016107615.1:2688020-2694344 GCF_001604975.1 Cebus imitator | reverse complement strand
TTTGCCCTGTAATGCAGTAGATGATGCTGAAGTATCACTGATTACTAGCTTCAGCTGGGACATTGATGGCCTTTCCTAATCAGAACCAGCATTATGAAAACCTTTGCAGGTTACATACCTTTATCCAAGTTTTGGACTGAATAATATTATGGGGAAGAGAATGTTGACTCTGTTTTCTCTGTCTCACTTGGATTCTACCTAGCCCATCTCATTTTGGGAAATCGTAAAAATAAAATAGTTGCTAATTGTTCCCCCTGACAAACATATCCATGATTGATCAAGTTATGATTTAATTTCTTATTATTTCATCATGGATGGGGTTGGATGGTTCTGTTGTTTTTTTTAGTCACTGAATTCAGCACGGCTTCAAAACTGGCTGAGTGCCTACTATGTGTGCCGAGCACAGTACCACACATTACTGGTAGTTAGGCCAAAGCTGAGCAGGCTGTCCTCCAGAGCATTTGCCATCTAGTGTACTATACTACATCTAGACCGGTGCCCTGGACCAGTACCGTCCAAAGAGTATTTGGCTTATCATTAAGCATGCAATAAACATTCAGGCTATATAAAATTAATTGTACTCTTTGAATTAACTTTGAGGGGGTAGGATACCTTTTTCTTTACGTGAAGATATTATCGTTGTCACTCTTCCTGTGTGGTTTCCCGTCTCAGTAATCGGCAGTACCAACTGTTCAGTTGTCCAGAGAGAAACCTTTGATTCTTTCCTAAATATTTTTGGAATCCTAGTGTTCCTCTCTGACAATACTTAATCTTCTCCTGGGTTACTGCAGTGTCTTCCTAATTTGGCTCCCTAATTCCCCTACTCCAATCTAGTTTCCTTACAGTCTGTATTTCTGCCTGTTCTTCCTGAAACTGTTCAATGGGTTTGTTTTCTCTTAGTGCTGCTTCGAAGGTCCTCCTGAATATGGTTTCTGCCTCCATTTCAAGCCTTCCTCCTCTCTGTTCTCACCCAGCCCTTCCACACGTGTTGCAGCTCACTGGGCTGCTTCTGTGTACCCCTTCCTGCTCCAGGCACCCTTGTTCTAAGGCCCTCCTTGAGTCTGAATAGGACACTTTGAGTGTATTCCTAGGCTGCTAACTTCAGTCAGGGCTTCTTCCTTGTGTGTCCACTGGAAAATTGTGCTTGCCTCCCTGTTGGTCTTTCTCCCTTGATGAGATACAAGCTTAATGGGTGGGTACTTAGTCACCACTTTCTCCACGGTTTAGGGCAGTAGCAGTGTTGTCACATAGTAGCCTACTCAAATGCTTGTTAATTTGTGATTTTAAACAAGAAATCTGTTAACTACATCATAAATCCATGATGTGTCGCAGGACAGCCAGCATACTTCCACATGTCAGATACTTCTTTATACTGAGTAGATGTGAATATGTCATTTTTAAAGAGGAATCGGCAAACGACACTCTGTGGACCAAATCTAGCTTATTCTCCTTTTATAAAGATCACAAGCAAAGAAAGGTCTTCACATAAGTGCTTAGGAAAAAAAAAATCAAAAGAAGAATAACACTTTATGATACAATGGTATTATGAAATTCAAATTCCAGTGTCCATAAGTTGAGTTTGATTGGACACAGCCATATTCATTTGTTTACATATTGTGTGGTGTTGCTTTTGCACCGTAAATCAGAGTTGAATAGTTGTAACAGGCTGTATAGCTGGTAAAGCCTGAAATATTTATTGTGTGGCTCTTTATATAAAAGTTTCCTGACCTTTCCTTAAATTGTTTCTGTGACATGAGAACAAATAAGTATAATGAGATACACTTAAGTCCTGTCTCAGTTTTCTTTTCCCCCCCACTTTGTATTCAAGGTTTAAGTATGTTCAGTATCATTTGAGTTTTGGGAACTGTAGTCTAGCCTATCTCATACATACCTAGAGCTTTTTGAGACTTTTAATATTTTTTATTTTTTAAATTTACTTGTTTTTACAGTTAAGGATTAAAAAGGAGCAACTTTTTATGCTATTTGATAAAATCATTAAAACATTATGCTAAAGCCCTCTTAAAAATTTGGGTTTTATTTTTGGCAGTATGTTACTTTGAAGAAAAATAGTACCAGCCATGTTTTGGTTGTATTGTTATTTTACTAACTATTGGAAGTAACTTTATTTGTCAGGGTTTATTATTAGGCAATGTGGAGCCTTCATTTGACAACATTTAATAAAATCAAATGGTTTTTTACAACATTGTTTACATCTTGTTGAAAATAATTAACTTTGTTTTATTTTTAGGGTTATATCCTGTGTTGTGACCTCATGGTTTAAGTGGGAATAAAGATGAGTATAAGCAGTGATGAGGTCAACTTCTTGGTATATAGATACTTGCAAGAGTCAGGTGAGTACTTTTATAAAGTAAATAGGCCTCAAATTATTTTAATATTCTCAAAATAATCTTTTATGCATTTGAAATTTGTATCAGTCCAAACCGTTGAACTTTGTATGTTTCTTTAATGCCTGGACTGCCATTTTAAAGCTGTTTTACTGCATGGTTTAACTCTCTGACTCTTTCAAATATGTTGGAAACAAGGCAATTATTTGTAACAGTTTGGCTTTCACTGTTCAAAGACCATTTTTATAATTTGTTATGAGGTGAGACTATTGCATATGTTTAATAGGAACATACAAACTTTCAGCCACCGTCAGTTTGATAATGTATATCCAGAATCCTCGATTAAATGTTGTTGGTTCTAATTGTAGTTAGTATTTCAGAAATTAAATTAACAGTATTTTTCTAGAATGCCTTCAGAATTATCCAAATGATTAAGTGTACCCTTGATCTGAATTCTTATTGTATTGGGAGTAATTATAAATACAAATCACTGAAAGCCATTTGCAATTAATACTAAATCAATCAGTGATCTTCCAAGTTTTATTGGTACATAAAACGGAATACTGCAAGGGAAAACGTGGATGGATGAAGCAAAAATTTAAAAGTAGAAGAGGGAAAATAATTGGGTATGGGTGGAGGTATAGGAGGATGAGAAAGACTAATTGCAATGTAAGTGCAGGTTGCCATTAAAAATTAAAGCAGTTGATGGTTTCAGATGTCATGGTCTGGAGATTGAATTTTAGGAATTATATGTTAAAGATACTGTAATGTTTTAGTAGTAAGGAGAGGTACCCCATAAAAAAGATAATTTTGGTAGTCTTGTGTGAGGGTGGATGGAAGGATAGAATAGTCTAAGCTTATAGAATATTGAGCCCTCTGTTAATGGTTTTGAGACTTGAATCATTCTTCTTGCATGGCATAGTTAGCTGTCCTTTCCTACTCAGAGAATACAAACATGGCTTTCGATTTGAGAGCTCTTGGCTCGCCGAGATGTTCTCAGCTGTTTTTTAGCGCTGAGCATTTTTTGGGGGTAGGGGTTTTCTATTCCCAAGCACCATCTGAGGTGTAACAGCTATGAAAGTGATGTCCAGAGGACAGGGAGGGAAAGAGAGATCAGTAACTCAGCCAACAGAGAATAACTTATAATGAAGCTTTAAAATTAATAGCTCTTGTTTTGTTTTCTTTGTTTAAACTGGTAGACTGGTAATGAAGGCAGATTTAAAAGATGACTTTCAAAGAATGGTTTGAATAAGATAAAGTGATTAATAAAGTGAAAATGTAGTGACTAGTGATTGTTACATATGTAACTTGTGAACAAGTTTAACAGTTTCAAATACTTGTGTTTGAAAGTAGTTATGTAGTACTTTCAACCAAAATGGAAAAACTTTGTTGGGTAAAAGCAAACTCTCTTTCTGCTTTTAAATTTGATCACCATTTAAGCCAGAGCTTTGAGACTTTTGGACACCAAAGGTTGTGAAGGATCAGTAGATGGGAGATATATGGTAAAGGCTTGTTGGTGTGTGGTGAAGACCGCTCTTTAGGTCAAACCATAAAGTCACTGTTTCTGGAAGTTAGAAACAGTTGAATAGCTCGGCAGCACCTTGTAGTCCAGTGGTGTTAATGAGAGCACTCACATGTTTCTTTTTCTCGACAGAAGTCCACAAATTTTTTTTTAATACTTTATGTTACTGTAAGAAAACAGTAAAAAGGAGCAGTAAAGCAATATTCTGTTAATTTCTCAACAAGCAGATTAAATATTATCAAAAGTCTTCTTAAACTTGCTTTTGTTCTTAGGGAAAAAACCCTTCTGAATTCCGTGTTTTAAGGTGTTTTATGTTGAAATAAAAATAAAGCAAGAATTTAAAAATTTGTATGGTGGACTGATATATCAGATTCTCTGTAATTGTTTGCTATGTTCTTAGATGTGCTTCATGTATTCTTTAGGAAGTTTTAGACTTTACAATGGTAGTGGCTGCTAAATCACATCTCTAAAAATGTGAACACCAATTCCTTGGTAAAAATTGTAACTTCCTGTTTACATTATGATTTATAGGGAAATGAGACTCAGCTGATGACATTTTGACTTACGGCAGTTTTCACAGGACTGCAACTTGCCATAAATTTAAGCACTGCTTATGTAAGAGTTCTGAAATTTGGTCCTCTGACTATCTGCATCAGAGTCATACTCACTCAGTGGGGCCTGGGAATCTGCATTTTACAAATGCCCCAGGTGATTCTTTTGGCTTAATAAAGTTTGAAAGCCACTGGTCTGTATTAGTTGTAGGACAGCTAGAACTTGACAAGAAAGTTGATTGACAGCAGGTATTTAGCATATTTACAATATCTTGAAGGAAAAATTATGCTGAGTATTCAAGATAAAGTAGAAAGGATGGAATGTACACCTGCTGAGGTTTGGGCCATGAGAACACATCCTAAAGAGGGGCTGCCACTCAGTGTTCTGTGTTTGTGGGTGAGGTGGAATAAGGAGGTAGCAAAAATAGAGGCGTTTTTATGTCATAAAGGATGCCACGAGGTATTTACTTGAAATCATATCCTTATATCCAGAAACATGACGTGGAAGAGAGCTTGAGAATGTTGTAGTTCTGTGCACTCAGGACAGGGTTCGGACAACCCAGAATCTCGCTCGTAACAAATGTCCACAGTAGCTTTAGATCTGGGCACTTGCCACTTACTCCAAAAGCTTTTTCTTGGTTCTGATCTCCGATTATACTTAAATATGGCTAGTTTTGCTGTAGATCCTAATTCAGAATCACCTAGTACAGTAATTTCTTCTCTGCATTGTTTTGGGCATTCATCATATTTATCACCACAACCTACAAATGATACTTACTGAGAATTAGTCATTCAATATCTAAGAAATCTGATATAAATTACTTAGGTTATAACTGTCTTTTTTTTTTGAAAGATCTAAAGTAATACTGAGAAAAACTGGAATCTGTATACTGCTGCTTTCCCTGTAATAGAGCATTGAATTGGATTAGGAGATTTGCAGAAAAGGAACATCATGGCAAAGAAAGGATTTGTGCAGAGACATTCAAGGGACTGGTTTGTGAAGGCTTCCAAAAAGGAAAAATAAAACTTGCTTCTGGCCTGTCTCATTATCTAAAGACCGTTAAGTCCAAAAACACCTTAGGAAAGTTTTTGTGTTTTGATAAGTATGTGGTTTAGTAATACTGTTTTTCAGTAAGGACTTTTAACATTTGTTCTCTGCATATTGTTCAATGTTGACTGGACTGTAGTCTCTATCTGCAGAGGGAAAAACACTTAAATTGTTTTAGTTTTAAATATTTTTTACTGTTGTCAACACTAGACAATACTATCTGTTAAAAGTTTCCCTCCTCCTCCAAAATTACATAAATTCTCAAATTCATTTTTGTCACCTGTAAAATCTGTTGCTTATGGAGAAGGGATTATTACATTGTGATATTCAGCCTCAGCTATTTGATGGACATCTCTGTTTTAAATAAGCCATCTCTCGGACTCACCAAAATTAAATAAAGAAAAATATATTTATTGTAGGGTTTTTATGAACCATTGTAACTTTTTATTTTTCTCAAATTTATCTCTAAAAAGTTCACCCTATACAAATTTCTTTGGTCCTCACCATTCTTGCCTTTTTATTGAAGTAGACTTCCATATTCAACAGATACTTCTTAGGGAATAAAATGATTTTTTTTCTCTTTTGAGATAACATGAAAATTGAGTGTATTTGACATGTACTGTAGGTAACGATGAACTTGATTGACTATGCCCCCTTTAATCAGTGTCTCCCCAAGGGTTTCATTTGATTGCCCTAAGAACTCATCTAGCAGCCATATGCAGATACATACTTAGTGGTACATGCTAAGTTGCATATAGTGGAACCTGATACAGTGTTAATTTTAGAGGCACTAAGCTGGTTTGGACCTTTTTAATCCCCCCACCCCGTGCCTTTTGCGTCACCATTGACTCCTGTCAT
>NW_016107615.1:2640768-2687970 GCF_001604975.1 Cebus imitator | reverse complement strand
AGTAGTTTCTGGCAATTCTTTTTGAACTTTCTGACACCTGTTTCTCTCATGGTTTTCTAAAGAAGCTGACTTTTTAATCTTGCTTCAGTTGTATATTTGCTTTACGGAAAGAATTCTTGATATTAGATATACCTGTTGCATGTTTAAGAGCTCTATAACTTCTCCATTTATAATGTACTTGACTGCTGGAAGCTATGAAACATTTATTTCTATCTTATAATTGAAAGACTAACTGGGAATTGCAAAAACAAAATGTCCCTATTACTAAAATGAGTAATTTTCTAGATAGTGATTCTGAATATTATTTTTAAAAAATTATTTAAAAAATGTTGCATACTGTCTCCATTTGTAAGAAAGGTGATATATAAGAAAGAAATATATAAAATCAGTATTAGCATTCTCTAGAGGGACAGAACTAGTAGTAGATATATATATGAAAAGGAGTTTATTAGGGAGAATTGACCCATGACATCACATGGTAAAGTCCTGCAGTAGGTCATCTGCAAGTTGAGGAGCAGGGAAGCCAGTGGTGGATCAGTTCAAGTCCCAGAACCTCAGTGCTGCCTTCAGTCTGTGGCCAAAGGCCCGAGAGCCCCTAGCAAACCAGTGGTGTAGGTCCAGAAGTCCAAAACCTGAAGAACTTGGAATCTGATGTTAGAGGGCAGGGAGCATCCAGCATGAGAGAGAGATGGAGCCTGGAAGACGCAGCAAGTCTAGTCTTTCTGTGTTCTTCTGCCTTCTTTATTCTAGCCACGTTGTCAGCTGATTAGATGGCACCCACCCAGATTGAGGGTGGGTCTGCTTCCCCCAGTCCTCTGATTCAAATGTTAATCTCCTTTGGCAACACCCTCACAATTATATCCCAGAACAACACTTATCCCATCAAGCTGACACTCTGTATTAACCAGGATGATATATAAGAAGGATGATACATGTAGGCTTAAAGAGTTTGGTTTATGAAAGATCTAATTATCTGTCCTGCACTCCATCTCCCTCCATTTTTTCCCCCTAACTTTTTCAAAGTGATTTTCTATCTCTTTAAATACAGGCCTTGTAACCATACCATGTTTTTTTTGAGATGGTGATTAATACTTCAAATGTTACATTGGTTTATAAGATCACAAGTCAGAACCATAGACTGTTATTTTTTAGTTTAGAAAATGTGATCACAGTAGTCACAAAGTAACCTTTATGTATAACATTAACATTACCTGTACTACCATGTAACATATAGCTCATTCATTCATTTTTTTGTTTCATTGTAGCAGTTTCACATTAGCCCTGTAATGGCTAATGAAATATTACAGTGCAGTTTCTTTGTTGACTCAGATAAAGGTAACTGGGCTGTATAACCATTCCTTCCTACATACCTATGCCCAGTGCCGTTTATAAACAGATATTACCAGTGGATTTGATGGAGTCAGGTTAAAGAGTTATCAGTAATGTGCTTCTAGTCATGAAGAACTGGAGTGAAGACAGCTCAGCACCTGGTATATCCACCTTCAGTCTTCCTTTTAATTTTTATCAGTAGATAACCAGCTACAGAAGTGCAAGTAGGTATATAATCAAACGAACAAATCAAATGAGTAACCTTGATTTTACACACATGGTTGTATCCATGACTGATACATAATAAACAGCAAGTGGTTGTCATAAATGCTGATAATTATAATTCTCTTATTTCCAAATAAGTTTTTCTTGTCTTTTTGTAAGCTGAATTGCCATTTTTTGCTGACACAGGAAATTACTATTACACTTTCCTACTCACACATTTATCAAAGGACAATGGTCCTTTAATAGTTGCCAAACAGAGAATTTGTTCAGTCTTAATTAGCATTTTGTTTTGTTTTGTTTTTTAGGACTAGCCAGCATAGCAAGAGTATAACATGTAAATTGCTTTTGGCATTGTTATTTTGTGTAGTATTTTGGGAAAGCAATTTGGCAATGATGAAAACCTTCTTTAAATGCTTATACTCCCTTCAGCTTTTGAAGGGAATCCATCATAAGGAGAAAAAAAAATCATGCATGGCAAAAGCCTATACATATAGATATTTGAGGGTAAGATTCTTTGAAATAGTGATCATTGGAATAGTCCAAATGTCCGGCTATGGCATGAGTAGTTTACTGACTGAATATTATGATGCTGTTAAAATTATTCAGAAACATTTCTATAAAATGTTAATAGTTACATGCATTTTTAAGGGCAAGATTAGGGCAGGAAATTGTATGGCTAGTGTGTAAGTACTGGGTCTAGCTCTTCAACAATTAAGATCCCCTGTGTCATTTTTTCCCCCATCCCATTTACCTTTTCCAATATCTCCATCTGTAGGGCAGAGTTGGAGACAAGGAAGCATTTGATGGAACATGAGTATAATTTGCTGAGCTTTTCTGACTTGAAGCTTAAATAGGACCATGGATCAATCAGATTATCGTTTCAGACTAGGGCAGTATGTTGTGGTCATATTTAAGCTTTGCCTTTTTTTTTTTTTTTTTTTTTTTAGTTTGTCTGTCTCATCTCGTCATACTGTACCATAACCATGGTGTTCAGGGTCCATTTTCTTACTCTTGTTATTGCCTCTTTGCAGAGTAGAGTTGTCAGGCTCCGTACAACTGACTCCCCTTTTAGGAACACAGTCCCTAACATCCTTGCTGAAAGCACTTCCTGAAACAAGCAACATAGAGAAAATGGTTGTTTTTTGATCTCATGCGTGACACCCCACTCCTTGCCAGCTGCCACTGCTTGTCTGTGTCACTGAATGACTATATACTTCGTGGTTTTCAGCCTTATTTCTTTCTGGAGTCTCTGTTCTCCCTAAATCTCAATACCCTAGTCAATGTTTAGAGTACTTGATTGCTGAGGTGCTATCAGATGTGCTCTTAACCCTTGGAAAGAAGGGTTGCTATTTTAGGTGGTCATGCTGGACTTTAGCATTTAATAGATTTAGGTGGTCTCTTTTGCCTCCTATTATATAAATCAAAAGCTCTCCCTAGAAAAAGTCTTCTTTGCATATATATTTACAAATAAATGGAAATAGCTTCTGGCACAAAACCAGTTCAAGTTTTAGATTTTTCTAAGGAAGACCTAAGTCATATGCTTTTTCTGGAGTCACAGATTTTTTTTGATGTGCCAAGATACATTATTATAGTATTATTACATTCTAATTTTAAAAATGTTCATGGGGTACTTGTTAACTCAGGTAATGTGCTGGTTTCCCAGAATTAAAGGATTACTAGACATAAACCTTTTGTGGGGATCCCAGTCTAGTAGTCACACACAGGCAAATCACCATAGACACAGAGGTGATAACCAGTGTGCTAAGTGCCACACACGCAGAAATGTTGGGATCACATAGGAGAGACTGATGAGCCCTGGGAGGTGAAAGAGGACTTCACCTCCATTCAGATAGGAGAAAGAGCAAAGGAACACATAAGGCTCGGAGGCTTGATAGATAACACAGCATATTCAAGACGTTGGATGTAATTTGCCACCACTTGAATTTATTGTGTAATGGGAATCAGATGGGGTGGGTAGTATTGAGGAGCTGAGGCTGGAGAAACCCAGCTGGATTACAAAAACAACTGCGTGCCATAATTAGGTGTTTGACCTTTATTGTGAAGGCCGAGGGAATCATTGAAAATGCTCAAGTAAGAAGTGATACGATCAGTTTGTTGTTTTACAAGTTAGTAGTCTAGCGGTAGTTTAGCATATGTACTGAATTGAGGAGGAGGGGAAAGAAACGCATAGCAAAGGGTTGGGGGGTGCTAAACTCAGATCTGGCAGAAAAGGTGAGGTGATGAGCATCTACAGATGGTAGAGTGGTAGGATTTGGAGTAGGATGGTAGGATTTGGTAAATTGTCAAATGCTAGGGGCCTAGAGAGAAGAGGGAGTTAGTGTGACTGACTTTCAGGTTTAATGAGACGAGATCAGAAGTTTCTCAGGAAAAGTAGTTTAGGGAGGGGAAGAAGAAAAGTAATTTTGAATATAATAATTTTAAACTGCTTTGTAATGCCATGACTAGAAATAAAGAAAATATTCAAGTTGAATTCAGTGTTTATTTAAGCAGAGCATTTAAGTGTGGAACTTCTCTAGGGTAAACATTAATGAGAAGTGCCAAAACAATGCTAATGACTCCTTCAGGGCTGTTTCCTTGCTATCTGAGAGCATCCTAAGTACATCTGCAGTACCTTGAGAGGCACAGAAGCACCTGTGATAGCTGTTCTCCTGGTCTGACAGAGCAAATTCAGGATGTATGCAACATTGGCACAGCTCCACTTGCAACTCTTAGGATAGTCTTGGATGTAATACTACTTTAAACTTAAACTCTATAAGCTAATTAAATAGGGTCTAAATTTAACAATTTTGACTATTTAAATTGCAGTCATGAATAAAGTGTACAGAAATCATGTATTTCAAACAAATTTATAAGCCTTATGTAAGTCAAAGCTCTTTTAAAACCTTGGCACTAAATATGGCAATAAGTTTAATGTTTCATGCACTGTGTAACCACTTTCCAAGACCCTGAGTTGAAAACAAAACATTGATGTATTATTCTTTTACACTCTGTCAGGAAACAGGAGCTCACTCTCTACCTTAGCTTTATCCTTGACCGTATTTTAACTGTTCAAGAGGAGTAGTAGTCTCTGAATGAATTGAATCTGTACTTTCTCATTTATTAGTTGTGATTTTCCATTAGATTATAAAATAAAATTCTATGTGTGTGCACGATGTCTAGCATATGGTATAGGTGCTCCATAAATGATGTCTTCTGTCTTGAAGTTTTCTTAAATCCCTAAGCTGCTTGGCTGTTTTTACTATGTTTGATTTACTGTGAATTTATTTTTGGAGGGGGGGGTTAATAGAAAACAGGCATCTCCAACCTCGCTGCTTAAGCATTTACTGCTGTTTCTCACTGTTTCTCACCATCCTCCCTAGTCCTTATTCTCAGCTTTATACCTTGGTGATCTGGAATCTACTCATATTCAGGTAGTTGTGGGTTTCTTGAGAAGCACAATTTAGAATGGTGCTTCCCTTTGCTCCTCCATTGGTATCTTTCTTAGCTATCTTTGCGAGCTCAGATTAAGATGAAAACTATAAACGCAATTAATTATAATCTTACCTCTGGGCAAAATCAGGAGACTCAAATCATTTTTTCACTTACCTTCTGCCCCGTGGGTGAGATGTTGTGAACATGATGGGTTAGGTGTTCCAAAGAGAGAAGGATGGGGTTACAAGGACGATCAGCTTAGGTGTACTTTGACTATCAAATAACCACATTTTCCTAGCCACATGCTGTTTGTGAGCCCACAGTATTTTATAATGGACTGCTTATAAGTACCACAGGAGCATATGAGTGAAAGCACAAAATGCAAAAAAGACATGTACTAAAAAACTAGGGTAAACAGGCTAGCCAACAGAGATACTGCATAGATTAGAGCAGTTTAACCAACACCCAAAATAAGCTCATATTTATTTAATTTAGTATAAATGTTGATTATTCTGTATTACATGTAGAATTTAGTTGAATTGTTGAAAGTACATTCCAGAAATTACTGCTTACTGATAAATGATTAATATTTCAGTAAAGAAAACGACCTTTGGTTTATTGGCTTATTAGAATTTTACCTTTGAATTTTGACTAGCTATTCATAAAAAGCAAGGCCAGCATAAGGAGATTTTTATTATGCAAGTGCTTGGTTTTAAGTATTTCAAGTTAAAAGTAAGTAATTGCAAGTGGGGACCTGTAAACCATATACTCATTTGCTAGCTCTGGATTTCATATAGATGAGTTATTACTAAGTGGCAAAGGACTGGTATTGTTTAAAGCACTTTATTCATACATAAAATGGGATTTAAGCATTATAATTTTTTAATATTTATATTTGTTTGCCTTTTATTTCCTAAGTAGTTTCAAAGAGCTGCAAAATACTGAATTTATCAGATGTTTGACAGTTTATATGTAGAAATTTAAATACTTCAGATTTTACCTGAGTACTGGATTGCTTTAAAGACATTATTGAATTGTAACTGCATAGTAGATAACAATTACATGAAGTAAATGAAAATCATTCAGAATGAGTGCCTATTTAAAGCATATTATATACCGCTTTTGAGAAATGCCAAGTACTCGAAGTGGGATGAAAGAAAGTTTGAAATAAAGTTCCTTAATTCTAGATGTAAAAAATTTTTAAATATACTACAGAAATATTAAATGTCGCTTAATCTATCTTGACCTCATTTATCTTAAACAGTTGAATCACATGATTTCCAAAAGCTTGTTTTTTTACCTTTTGAGTTTGATGCTTTTTGTTAAGAAAAGTTATATACCATGATTACATTTTAGAAAATTTGAAGTTATATAATCCAAGCATTTACTAGAAATCTGAAAGTGTACATTAAGTAATAGAGAAGTAAAATATGTAAAGGCTAACATGTTCACACACACACACACACACACACACACACACACATACACACACACACGACCTTAGCATACTAGTCTGGGATTTTAAATGGGTAGAGTGGGATTTAGAAAGACTATAGTGATCTTTTTGTGTGTGTCATTTAGCGTGTTGCCACTAGGAAAGTAAATTCTCATACTTTGCCTTTTGCTTTTAGGATTTTCTCATTCAGCATTTACCTTTGGTATAGAAAGCCATATCAGTCAGTCCAATATAAATGGTGCACTTGTCCCACCTGCTGCATTGATTTCCATCATCCAGAAAGGTCTACAGTATGTAGAAGCAGAAGTTAGCATTAATGAGGTAAGGAAGACTTATTTCAAATACTAATTTTACTCTTAAGTATGTCTCTCAGTCTGTTGTCTTGCTTGCTTCTTCAGCATTCTGACTTGAACTTCACTGGGTTAACAAAAAGGCAGACAGTTCATTGCTAATGTAGTAGATTGCACAGGTGTTGGTGTCATTATCTGTGGTTTATTTGCCTTAATCTGATTTTATAAGTAAACACTAGGAAATTTTTTATTTTTATTTTTATGTTTTTGAAATGGAGTCTCCCTCTGTCGCCCAGGCTGGAATGCGGTGGCCCAGTCTCAGCTCACTGCAACCTCCACCCCCCAGGATCAAGTGATTCTTGTGCCTTAGCCTCTTGAGTAGCTGGGATTACAGGCATGCACCACTGCATCAGGCTAATTTTTGTATTTTTAGTAGAGATGGGGTTTTAACCGTGTTGGCCAGGCTGGTCTTGAATTCCTGACCTCAGGTGATCTGCCCGCCTCCGCCTCCCAAAGTGTTGGGAATACAGTTGTGAGCCACTGTGCCTGGCCAGAAATAATTTTTGTTAACACAACAGCATTGTGCTGTGGAATGCTGAGATCATAATTACTGGCCTGAAAATCGTAAGCTCTCAACGTTATTTGAATATACCCTAATTTAAACCAGTTTATAATTGAAGCCAACTCTGGATGGTACTGCTTATCTAAGGACTACATGTAAGTAGTTTGGCTCAGGTGTCAGCATACTGTGACCCATTAGCCAAACCCTGCTCTTGCTTCTTATAAATAAAGTTTGATTGGAACATAGCCACACTCATTTACGTATTGTATATGGCTACTTACGGCAGAATAGTAGTTACAACAGAGACGTTATGGCCTGCAAAGCCTAAAGTAATACTTACTGTCTAGTCTTTTACCGAAAAAGGTTGTAAGCCCCTGATTTGTCTGTTTTAAAGTGTGTGTGTGTGTGTGTGTGTGTGTGTGTGTGTGTGTGTGTGTGTGTGTTGGGTGGGTCCTCGCTTTGGTGCCCAGGCTGAGTGCAGTAGCATGATCTCAGGTCACTGCAACCTCCACCTCCTGGGTTCAATTGATTCTCCTGCCCCAGCCTCCTGAGCAGCTGGGATTATAGGCACCCGCCACCACACCTGGCTAATTTTTGTATTTTTGTAGAAGCAGGGTTTCCCCATGTTGACCAAGCTGATTTTGACTCCTAACCTTAGGTAGTCTGCCCACCTTGGCCTCCCAAAGTACTGGGATTACAAGTGTGAGCCACCATGCCCAGCCTTGTTTAAAATTTCTATGTAAAGAGAGGAGCTTTTCCCCTTTTATTTCAGAGACTAACATGTTCCCCTTTTGCAAGTTGTTTTTTTTTTTTTTTTTTCTTTTTTTTTGAGACAGAGTCTCTGTCCCCAGGCCGGAGTGCAGTGGCGTGATCTCGGCTCACTGCAACCTCCATCTCCCAGGTTCAAGCGATTCTCTTGCCTCGGCCTCCCAAGCAGCTGGAATTACAGGCACGCACCACCAAGCCCAGCTAATTTTTGTATTTTTAGTAGAGATGGGGTTTCACCATGTTGGCCAGGCTGGTCTCAAACTCTTGACCTTGTGATCCACCCGCCTCGGCCTCCCAAAGTGCTGGGATTACAGACATGAGCCACTGTGCCTGGCTAGTATTTTTTAAACTGAAGTATCCATGATTTCTGTATCAATGACTATTACTAGAATTAGAAATTATATATTAAAATTTATTTTATTTTGTTTCCTTAGCTCTTTGAGTGAAAATCTAACACAAAACTAAATTTTTCCTTAAAATTTGCGTAAATTTGACATAGCTCTTATTCCACAGTGTATCTGTGTTGGTCTTAATACCTTTTAAAAATTATGTATACATTAAAATGCTTTATCCTGTTCCTCAAATATTACATTAGAGAGGACAGCTCAGAAAGGTGTGCTGTGTTTTTTGCAGGTCATAGTACCCTACAAACCACTGTAGATTGTCACTGGTACATGTTTACCAGTTTAACTGAACCAGACTTCACATGTGCATGTTCCTAGCTCATTTGTACTGTTTCTGTTTCTGACTTGCTCTGTGTTTGTGTCTCTTCTTGTGCTTACTTGGAGAACTCCTTATTAGGAACTTCCTGATACCAATAAGTGGAGTTTTGGAAGTTTCAACAACTCCCTAGTATTAAAGAGCACTATAGCCCAGGAATTCTGTTTCTGCTTTAATATCCTAATCAAATCACAAGAAAGTTTGTAGCCCACAATGTTTTTAGTTTTATAAAAGAGGTATTTACTATAATGATGTGCCGCCAGGCCTCTGATCATTATATGAACTATTCCATGTTGTTGCTTTGACTAACAGAATTTTGGAATCTAATTAATACACCTTTTTATCAGCTAGGCTACATCTTATCCCTTTCATTTTCAGCAATGACTTCTTTTATATTTCAGTTCTGTCTGTACAGCATTTAATAATAATATGAACTAAATGAAAACGTAAATCTAAGCAGCCATTTGCAGTTGGCTTCTTGCAGTTTCTTTCTTCCTCCAGACTGCTTCTTATATGAGTTCAGAAAGTTCTTACAAATTTTTTTTCTTGGAATGAAGATTTTCATTTCGTTTCTGATTTTGTATAAATACAAATAACTTTAAACACTGCCTTTGCCTTTTCTTCTCTCACGATTTTCCGAATCCAGGATGGTACCTTGTTTGATGGCCGACCAATAGAGTCTCTGTCCCTGATAGATGCCGTAATGCCTGATGTAGTACAAACAAGACAACAAGCTTATAGAGATAAGCTCGCACAGCAACAGGCCGCAGCTGCCGCAGCTGCCGCAGCTGCGGCCACCCAACAAGGATCTGCAAAAAATGGAGAGAACACAGCAAACGGGGAGGAGAATGGAGCACATACTATAGCAAGTGAGCCTGGACAAGAGTTTGTTCTTAATTATGTGGTTTGTTTATTGTTTTTAACTTTTATTTTAGGTTCAGGGGTGCACGTGCAGGTTGGTTGTATAGCAGAACTCGTGTCACAGGGGTTTGTTGTACAGATGATTTCATCACCCGGGTACTAAGCCTAGTGTCCAAGAGTTATTTTTTCTGATCCTCTTCTTCCTCCCTCCTCCGCCCTCAGGAAGGTCCCAGGAGACAAGAACTTTTAAAAATTTCTTTTCGGAGGAAATATTTTGCTTTACCAGAATGCCCCATCTTCTCTGCTCAAGTAATTTCTTATTCGCACCAACTCCTTTCCCTAACTTATATCACACAGTTCAGATTTTTATTCCTCAAGTTCCAGAAAGCTAGATTTACTTTTATTTTCTTTTCAAAATATTTAGAAACCCTTTTCCCATTGTTGAGTGAATTTTTAGATCTACATTTGATTTCTAAATAAAATTTGTAAAACTAGTTATCAACGAATACCATAGAGCTCTGACATTGAGATAAAAGGCAACTCATGTTATGTGAATGATGTCAGCAACCCCTACTGGCAGAAACTCAGAATCGTACTGCTACATGTTATATGTCAAACCATTTTATTGTTTTATCCAAGTTGAGGTCTAATCATTTAAAGTCTTCTTCCCAACCCCACCCCTCTTAAAAAAAAAAAACAGCTGTGGTCAATACTTAAAGATAGGATTTTATTTTCCATGTGACAAGGACTCTGTAGTCATGTTCAGCTTAACTTGATGTCATCAAAAATGTTACACTGTATGTAATAAAGGAAGGTATTTGCTAGTTAAGAATTCACCCCGCCCAAGTTGTAATACTGCCCAACTGGAAATGCTCACTTGTTTCTCACGATGCAGATAATCATACTGATATGATGGAAGTGGATGGGGATGTTGAAATCCCTCCTAATAAAGCAGTTGTGTTGCGGGGCCATGAATCTGAAGTTTTCATCTGTGCCTGGAACCCTGTTAGTGATCTCCTAGCATCAGGGTATGTTTCTCAAAGTGATGCTAAAATGGCTTTTAAAAGTATCTTACTGAACATTTTATAAACATATGCAATATTCAGGTTTTTGTTGTTGCTTATTTGTGGCCATTTTGTTTCTGTAAATTTTGTATTCCTTCATGAATTGTAGAATTTTAAATTAAACTTACTACTTTGAGACTGCAGAATGTGAATAATACCGGAAATGAAAATCTGTGATAGTCTAGTTTTATTTGCCTTATTAAGATACATATATGTTGCCTTGATTCTGACACTTGAGAATTTTGTGAGGATTTAAAGTACATTGCATGCTTTGTAGGTCTGGAGACTCAACAGCAAGAATATGGAACCTTAGTGAAAACAGCACCAGTGGCTCCACACAGTTAGTACTTAGACACTGTATACGAGAAGGAGGGCAGGACGTTCCAAGCAACAAGGATGTGACGTCTCTAGATTGGAATGTGAGTACCACTCTACTGTCCGTGATGGGTATGGTCACTAGTATACCTACCCTCAGAGCCTCAGATTAATGGCAGGTTTGTCTATGTGTTCAGGAGTTGGGGTTTTATTAGCTAGTAACAACAAACCAGGAGTCGTCCCCCGCCAGCCCTCTTTCCCCGCCAGCCGCCTTCCCCCAGTGTGCTGTCAAAGGTGCAGACTTGCCGTAGAGTGGTCAGACCAGGCTTCAGCTTCCAGCCCTTCAGTGTATCCTGCAGCATATCCTTGGTAAAACTGTCACTTTTTACTCTGTCCTTCATTTTCCTTAAATGAGAAAGGAAGTGTGAAATGGTATCTCAAAAAATTGAGATCATAGGTGAAAACCTTACCGTAGTAACAGACATGCTAAATCCATAACAACTGAGTCCTTACTTGGGGGATAAAAGGATTCTATGTAGCAGAAAACACCTTCTTGTTTTTCTCTTTATTCTGTGAACTGATACAACTTTGTTACCAATTGCCTTTTAGGGACCATTAGTCTAAATAACTTCGAAATTTTATTTTCACTGTAGGAATCTTATAATTCTCTGATTCTAGCTGTGATTCAGCATCTTTCAGATCAATTTGACTACTCTGACTTAAAAAAACTTTGACTTCATTGTTGATAAATTCTCATCATTTTAGTTTTAAATACATCTCTAACCTCACCTTGCTACCCCTCCCCTCCCCCAAACCTCTTAGACTGTTTCAGCATTGCAAAGAATATTGGAATAGTTGTTTTTTCCTTAGCAAATGAATGTTCTTTTCTCTTCTGCTAACAACCTGTTGTGGGACTTCTAAAGGATCTTCCAATTCTTATCCCAAGGAATGAGATCTCTCTTTAAAATGCTTATTCCCACTAAAGTTCTCAGCTTCTGTGAAGTTTTTTCAGAAATCGTAGCTAGGTATTTTTAGCATTGTCTTCCAAAATTGCCAGCAGTGTATTTACTCTTACCCTCCATATGATAGTTCTAAAAATTCCAAAGGAGTTTAGCACATTGTAGTATTATTTACTTGCGGGATCAAGACAGAATATAATATCTTAGTTCAGACTCCTTATTGCTTTCTATGCTACCTTGCCCACTGGCCATGTTAATTTAATGAAATTTACAGTTTACACTGAAAAGGATCGTTAAAGAATATTGGTTTGTTGAGCTTGGTCGTTCTGAACTGCATTTAATAGTTTAGAAAAGTGTGGACTTCTCAAAAATGTGTTATTCATGGTGAACTTGGAAAACATCATCCTCAATTAATGATTATTTTCCATGGCTAAAGCAAGAGCCTGTGCGATTTCTCATCGTAAAAGTATTCTTTTCCTAGTTGAGCAATTCATGAACTAAACATTTAGGGACTGATCCTTTAGAGGAAACTTGACATTGTGTATAATCTGGAGACAAGCTTTTGCTGTTGACTTCAACATGGCTCCCCTGCTTCAGATAGAGCCCTCACACATCCTAGCGGAGCTGAGTCTGCAGTTCCCAGAACCAGCATTTGTTTTTGTCACTTACCCGTACTGCTAAATGGCTTGAGAGATATGAAACAGGTGATCTTGTTTTGAGTGCCCTTACCAAAAACCATGAAGAAGAATATATCGAGTAAGGTAGGATTTCTTTCTGCATCTCCAGTAGTGCTTACCCTCTAGCAATAGTCAGTTTACTATAATCCGTAACTGTTGCGTTCTCATAGAGTAAGCTAGATCTGTCCTTTTATTACACCATTCGTCAAGGCAAGGTGCACAGCAAGGGGATGTAAGTTGAGAGAAATATATCTGGATGTTTCCTCCTGGTAAAGTAGGCAGCTGTACTTCATTAACTACAACATTAGCCTGTGCTCTTTTCTGGCTCTTTTCCTTGTGTTGCTCTTTTTATTGGCAAATATTTCATAGTGGGAAGGGATTAACAATATAAAGGAGCATTCTAAGAATCTGATCATTTGAAACAATGATATTGTTTCGATCATACACACTTTTAGACAGTAAAGGATTTAGAGGAATGGCCATATAAAACCTTCTAATCATATTTAAATACTTTCACAGTTTTTTTTTTTCTTCTAATAAATCATCGTAAGATTATGAATTTGATGTTCTTCCCAATCCACCAGCCTTCATTCTTAGCTGTGTGAGTCTATGAGAGTACTTCTGGCCTGCATGAGGCGGGGCGACGTAGGTCCTGCTCCGGAGCGATTACTGTCAGTTGTTGCTGAGCTTTGGATATAAGGCTCCATACAACACTAGTGTCCCAGCAGTCAAAGTGTTTCCTAGGCCTTTAGTGGCACTCACAAATAGCCAATACTGGTAAGTTTTGAAGCAGAGAATGTCAAGGCCTTCTGTACCAGGGATTTAAATGTGAAATAACAACAATTAAATGCCCTGTCTGGATTTTATAATTGAGGAAATGTTTTTCTCTGACAGAGTGAAGGTACACTTCTAGCAACTGGTTCCTATGATGGTTTTGCCAGAATATGGACTAAAGATGGTAAATAAAGCATTTTCCTTTTTACTTTGTTGTTGATCTAAAGTTAGAAAATTTAAAGTAATGTTAATGTTTTTCTTTTGCATTTTAGGTAACCTTGCTAGCACCTTAGGGCAGCACAAAGGCCCTATATTTGCATTAAAATGGAATAAGAAAGGAAATTTTATTCTAAGTGCTGGAGTAGACAAGGTAAAAGCACATTAAGTTCTGTAAGGGCTAATGTATTAACAGGGTTTAATTGAAAGCAGCTATTTTATCTCAGTTACCAGTCACATAAACATTCCTATTTGAGCAATTCAAATATGAATTTATGATAGAAATGCTTTCGTAGGTCTATCAATCAGCTCATTCTTGAATCTGATTATCAAAATGTCTTTAATCCGTTTATCCATGTGACCACTTTTAATTTGAGCTGGAATTTGACCCATAACCAAGGTCATGCATCCTGTACTTCCCTTCTTCAGTTCCTAGTTAGTCTCACCAGTGAACATGGCTCTGGAGTGATTCCATGGGAAATTCTAGAGCCGCTGTGTTAGACGAACTCCTGGTACTTAATTGAAGCTAATACAAAATGCAGAATCTGTCTAGTTTTCTTCATCTAACTTGGCTGGTGAATATGGATGAGTTGGAAATATGACCTTCTTCCTCCTAAATAGAGGTTTAAGATTATCTTAATCCAAGAAAGAACATGCTAATAATTGAGTGTGGTGTCAGACAGGGAAGTGGAGAGAAACTGGTTTATATTTAACTGCTTTATATTCAGAGAGCAGTAAAAAATTGACAAAAAAAAAAGGGGAAGGAAAGTGAAGCAGGCTGGGAAGGAGGGAGTCCTGTTCATAGTCACTGCCACTGCACAGTACGTTAGGTTCTTGCTTTATTGCCAGAATTCAAGCTGCCTTTTTGTGTAGATACGAGCTTTTAGAATCCTTCCGTATTGAGAACTGATTACATTGTTAACCAAGAACTTACTCTCTTACTAAACATCTCTAAGAATCTTAACATTAAAGGCATTATTGCAATGGAGTTTTTATAGCAAAATCTAATGTATTGCCTGGCACTTTGTAGACTACCAATAATTGTTATTTGAAGTAAGTTGATTGTTGCAAAATAATCAGGGAAAAATCAAACTGCTTAATAGTCATCTTCTCCAAAGTGGAGTATAGCCTAGTGGTGGTACTATTTGGGATAAAGTTTAAAATTAAATCCACTTTGACATTTTATATTACTTTAATACAGTTAGGCGTATAATTTATGCATCTATGATAAACTTTCCCTGAGTCTATTTATTTATTTTTTTTCTTTTAATCTCAGACTACAATTATTTGGGATGCACATACTGGTGAAGCCAAACAACAGTTTCCTTTTCATTCAGGTAAATTTCTTATAATTTATATGAAAGCTGGAGCTTGCTTCTGTTTTTCTAATTAAATTTTTAACAGCACATAATTCATTTTAAATGTTGAAATATCAAGTATCAGTCTCGTTACTAGTCCTTCCGAGAGTTGATGTTCCATGACATTCAGACTCTAAATGGTCAGAGGATCATCAGACGTTTTCTGTGAAATGTACCATAAAGAAAGCATTTGGAGCCTGGTGCTATTAGGGGTAGCATTATTTAATGGACAGAACATAGATATTTGAATCAGAAAATCTAGGTTTGAATGTCAGTTCCACTCCACTTAACAGGCATTAAGACTGAGCGAGTCACTTAACCTTTCTGAGCCTCGTTTTCATCGTCTGTAAATGAGGGAATAATAGTAATAATACCTATCTGTTATGAGGATAAAACTAAATGGTATACATGAGAATACTGCATAAACTTCTATACGTTAAGGTATTGTTGGTCACTTTCTCATTTTGAATCGATGTACCTGAGTATCCCTGTCTACATGAAAGAAAAAATGGGCTTTTTCAAGGCTATTTTTGGAATAGCAACATTGGTGGCTTAGATGGATTTCTGTTTTAAGAAATACTCAATCTGGTACTTTTATCTGATTAATCTTACCTCCAAAATGGTGCTCTGTCCTGCGTGATATGCAGCCATGCACCCAGACATTCAGCTCGAGCAGAGAGAGAGCCATATTTTGTACCTGTGCTCCATTTCAGCCTAGATACAATCTTTGCGCCGATTTTCAGTGAGTTTCCCGACTGCAGTAAGTAAATGATGTTAAACTTGAACAAGATACCCATTGGTTTTAGTACTACCTGATTTAGCTATTCCTTTGATTTTGTTGTGCTGGAAAACATTTTGATTTGGAGATTGACTAAAATAACCCTGGTTATTCTCAAATCTTTGATGACATCCTTTTACAAACAGCCAATGGCACAGCATCAACTTTAAAACTGAATCTTGCAACTTCAGACATTTTGGTTGTTTTTGTTCCCTGTTTGTGTGCCTAAACAAGCAAAATAAGGTACAAAATGATTTTCCTGTAGCATCTGAATAACATAAGTTTGCAAGCATTATGTTAAACAGTTCAGCTTGATTAAAGCTTACCGCTCCCATAAGCATTTACACATCCATTTTTGTTCACCTGGTATACTTCCTTTTCACCTTTACTTCTAGTTCTCAGAATTCTCTCAGCCTTCTGGCTGTTAATCATAAAAATTTCTCATACATCCTAAGAGTAATGTAAAGTTGAAGTAAGTATGTATATGGTACTATTGCTAGATACCATATGATTAGTACCAACTTGAGGCTGGAAATGGTACTGTTTCTGTCTCTTTTAGTCCTGACTACAACCTGATGTGGGGTAGATAGTATCAAAGTATTTTTACCAATAAATAGACTCCAGTTTACCCATCGTATTCTTTCTTACCATACTTTTTTTTTTTTAACCACAGTTTTGTTTTTCAAAACAATTTTATTGAGGTACAGTTGACATAAAATGAACTGTATGTATTTTACTTGAACAATTTGATATATTTTGACATATGTAAACACCGTTGGAAGTATTACCACACTCAGAATGATGAGTGTATCTGTTACCTTCAGACATTTCTTCTTGGCCCTTTGTGATATCTTTCTCCCATCCCCAGGCACACACTAATATTCTGTCCCCAAAGATTAGATTAGATTATATGAATGGAATCATACAGTACATATCCTTTTCTTGGTCTGTCTTCATTCATTCTGGATAACACTTAATTCCTCCATATTGTAACAGATGTCAGTGGTACATTCCTTTTTATTGCTGCAAGTATTGCTTTATGTGGATATGCATACCACAGTTTGTTTATTCAGTGGTTGAAGTGAAGCTATGTTGTTTCCTGTTTGGGGCTATTACAAATAAAACTGCTATCAACCTTCATGTACCAATCTTTAAGTGAACATGTATTTTTTTCTGTTTTAATAACTAGAAGTAGAATGGCTATATTATATGATAGGCGTATATTTAACTTGTGAAGACACTGCTAAATTGTTTTCCAAAGTGGTTTACATTCTCACTGGCACTGGATGTATCAGTTCCTCTTTGTTTTCGCCAGCCGTTGGCATGTGGCCATTCTTTTTCATTGTAGCCACTCTAACAGGTGTGTAGCGTTATCTCACTGGTTTTAATTTACATTTTCTAGTGACTAGTGATGTTGAGCATCTTTTAATATGCTCATTTGCCATCTGTATATCTGTTTTGGTGAAGTATCTGTTCAAATCTTTGTACTGTTTGTCTAATTGTATTATTTTTTATTGTGTTTTGTGAGTTTTTAATTTTCTGGATTCAAGTTCAGATAGCAGATATATACTTTATCAGATAGATACTTTGCAGGTATCTTCTCCTAGTCCATGGTGGGTTTCTGTAGTTCATCATTGTCACTTGAAGACTACAAGTTTATAACTTCGATTGATTTGATCATCTATTAGTTTGTTCTTTTATGTATCATGCTTTCAGTTTAATCTGACTTGCTCCTTTTTCTCTTTTCTTGAGATGGAAGCTGAGGTCACTGACTGCACAGCTTTATTTCTTCTTTTCTTTTTTTTTTTTCTTTTTTCTGAGACAGAGTCTCACTCTGTTGCCCAGGCTGGAGTGCAGTGGTGTGATTTTGTCTCACTGCAACCTCCACCTCCCGGGTTAAAGAGATTCCCATGCCTCAGCCTCCCGAGTAGCTGGGACTACAGGCATGCACCACTATGCTTGGCTAATTTTTGGTATTTTTAATAGAGACAGGATTTAGCCATAGTGGCCAGGCTGGTCTTAACCTCCTATCCTCAAGTGACTCACCTTCCTCCACCTCCCAAAATGCTGAGATTACAGGCGTGAGCCATCCCGCCCAGCCCTGAAGCCTCTATTTCTACTATAAGTATTTAGTGCTTGTAAATTGACATCTAACTAGTATTTAATGATGTGCCAATATTTTGTATATGTTTTCATTCTGTTATTAAATTTTCTAACTTAATTTTGATTTCTTCTTTGGCCCATGAATTATTTAAAAGTGTGGGTTCCTGAGAATTTGGAGCTCTTCCAGAGATATTTCTAATACTGATTTCTAATTTAATTGTATTGTTGCTATAAATGTCATTTAGGTTAAGTTATTAGACAATCTTCAAATTGTTTATAGCTTTACTGATTTCCTGGCTTCTCATTCCATCAATTATTGAGAGAAGAATATGGAAATCTTCAATAATTGGAAGGACAGCAATTTGTATTTCCTTTGAAGCTCCGTCAGTTTTTGCTTCATGTATCTTGAAACAGTGTTTCAAATGCGTTATTTTAAAATGTTTTGTTCTTCTATTTTAAAATGTTTTGCTGAATTGACTGTTTATCACTGTATTAATGACCTTCTTTTTCCCTGTATTCTGAGCTTTGAAATCTAGTTTGTTTAACATTAATGTAGCTATTTCAGCTATCTCTTGATTAGTGCTGCAATGGTATATATTTTTACATCGTTGTATTTTCAGTCTATTGATGTTTTTGTATTTGAAGTATATTTTACATAGTTGAGTCTTGCTTGCTCATTCGTTTTCACAATGTCTACCTTTTAATTATATTTAGGCCATTTATACTTAAATTTATTGTATTTCTGTTTATCTCTTCTGTTCTTCCGTTTTTGTATTTCTACCTCCATTTGGATTAATTGGATATTTTTTATCATTACGTTTTTTTTCTTCTTGGTGGGTTCTTACGTGTAATTCTCTATTTTTAGTGGTGGTTTTGGATTTACAGTGCACACCTTTAACTTGTCACCATCTACCTTGAGGTGACATTTTAAATGGGCTAAATAATAATCTTATTTTCTGCCCCTCTTCCCTCCCTTACTGTTTTACGTAAGATTCTGAGTACACAGGTGTTAGTCTGCCCAAAATTGTACCACAACTCATTGATGCTCTGTCCCCACACCCTCTTTTTTCGGCCTTGGTTCTGTTCTCTGTGTTTTTGGATAGTTTCTATGCTGCCTCCAAGATCATATATCGTTTCTCCCACGGCATCGAATCTGTGGCTCATCCTTTCCAGTGCATTTTTCATCTTACATGTTGTTTTTGTCTCCAGAAGTTTAACATCTTCTGTGTCTCTACTTAGCTTTTTGAACATATAATATGGTTGATCTTTGAACAGTGTAGGCACACCAGCCCCCATGCAGTTGGAAATCTGCATATAGCTGTTGACTCCCCAAAATCTTATCAATTAATAGCCAGCTGTTGATTAGAAGCCTTACTGATAACATAAACAGTTGAGTAAGATGTATTTTGTATGTTACATGTGTTACATATTGTATTCTTACAGTAGGGTAAGCTGGAGGAAAACATTATTTAAGAAAACAAGAGAAAATATATTTACTATTCATTAAGTGGAAGTGAGTCATCATATAGGTCTTCATTTTGGTTGTCTTCACTGTTGAGTAGGCTGAGGAAGAGGAGAAATGGAGGGGTTAGTTCTCCTGTCCCAGCGTGGTAGAGGCAGAAGAGCATCTGTGTGTGTTAAGGGCTGTGTTGTTCACGGGTTATCTGTATACAGCTGTGAGTACTTCAGTGTCTTTGCTGATTCTAACGTGTAGATCAGTTTTAGTGATGTGGCTTCTGTCTTCACTTTGATCACAATTTCCTGTGTTTTTGCATCCCTGCTTACCTTTTTTTTTTTTTTTTTTTTAAATTTTTTTTTTTTTTTTTTTTGGGCACATAGTAGATATATATTCATGGGCTATATAAGATGTTTTCATACAGGCATACAGTGCGTAATAATCACATCGTGGAGAATGGGTTATTCATCCCCTCAAGCATTTAACCTTCCTTTGCGTCACAAACAGTCCAGTTACACTGTTTTGGTTATTCAAAAATATACCATAAAGTTCTTATTGACTATAGTTACCCTATTGTACTATCAAATAGTAGGTCTTATTCATTCTTTTTAAACTATTTTTTTGGGTAGTCATTAACCTGCTTGCCTCTCCAAGTCTGTAGTAACTGTCTTTCTACTTTTTAGGTCCATGAGTTCTATTGTTTTGATTTTTAGATCCTGCAACTGCATACTTTCTTACTTTTGATTGGAAGGCAGACACTGCGTTTTACCTTATTTGTTGCTGGATATTTTTGTATTCATAAAAGTGTTTGTGAAATTTGTCCTAGGATGCAGTTAAGTTACTTGGAAATGGTTTTGATCCCTTCAGGTTTTGCTTAGAAGATTTGTTAAGTAGCCCTGAACTAGTGCTCAGTGTAGTGTTAATTATTTCCCCACCACTGAGCTAAGAACTTTCTGTGTACTCTAACCCAGGGGTCCCCAACCCCGGGGCCATGGACAGGTAGAACCTGGCCACACAGCAGGAGGTGAGTGGCAGGCCAGGGAGCGAAGCATCATCGGTGTTTACAACCGCTTCCCCCTCTCTCGTTACCACCTGAGCTCTGCCTCCTGTCAGATCAGTGGAGGCATTAGATTCTCACAGGATGGCAAACCCTATTAACCATGCATTCGAGGGATCTGGGTCGTCCGTTTCTTAGGAGAATCTAATGACTGATGATCTGTCACTGTCTCCCATCACCCCCAGATGGGACCATCTAGTAGCAGGAAAGCAAGTTCAGGGCTCTCACTGAGTCTACATTATGGTGAGTTGTATAATTATTTCATTATATATTACAATGTAATAATAGAAATAAAATGCACAATAAATGTAACTTGTATTACCCCAAAACCATCCCCCATTCACACCTCCCCCTACCCAGTCTGTGGAAAACTTGTCTTCCATGAAACCAGTCCCTGGTGCCAAAATGGTTGGGGTCCAGTGCTCTAACCAGTGATCCTGTGTGGTGACTGTTGGCACTGTTTTCAGTTTTTCATAGTAGGCATTGTTTCCTCTTATCCTTTTAAGAGGTTCTTTCCTCACGCACTTGCACTGATTCACACTCAGACAAATGCGTGAGCAGGACCCACTGCAGGGCTTCAGGATTCTCTGTGTGGCAGTCTCCTTTTCAGTACTCTGTCCTGTGATTTACAGCTGCTTCCGTCTCCTCAGACTCTTGGTTTAGTCTCTTCAACTCAGACTTTCCACTGATCTTTACCTAGAAAGATTGCTCTTCGCTGTGCCAAGATCTAGACACTTTTCCAGGTTGTAAGATGGGTAATTGCAGTGGCGCATTGTGGGTTTCCTTTTTCTCTGGGACCATGGTCCACCATTTTCTGATGTTCAGTGTCATATGCACTGTTATTTTATATATTTCGCAGGCTTTTTGATTGTTTGGGCAGGAGGAAAATCTAGCCCATTCTGTCCCATGTTGGCCAGAAATGGAAGTATACCATGCTTTTCAAATTATCGTGTTAATTATTGTACTATCTGTTCTTCCATATACACTCCAGCTTAAAACAGATTATTAACAATATGTTGGGTGAGTTATAATGAAATACCACTTCACACCTATTAGGATAGCTATAATAATTTAAAGATGAAACATAAGTTTTAATGAGGATGTGGAAAAAATAGGGACCCTTGTACATTACTGGTGGGTATGTGAAATACTGCAGCTGCTATGGAAAACAGTGTGACTGTTTTAAATTCCTCAGAAAGCAGCATATAGAATTTCCATATGACACAGCAATCCGCCTCATAGTTGTATATCCAAAAGAATTGAAAGCAGGGACTTGAACACATGCTTGTATGCTGATGTTCATAATAGCAGTATTCATAGTAGCTAAACCAGTGTCCATTAATAGATATTGGATAAATGAAATGTACGTACATATGATGGGATGTTACTCAGCCATGAAAAGGAGTGAAGTTCTGATAAATGCTACACCACCAGTCAACCTTGAACCTATTATAAGTGAAGTAAGCCAGACAGAAAAGGACGAATATCATCATTTCACTTATGACATATTTAGGAAAAGTCAGAGATGCAAAGGTAGATGAGAGGTTACCAGGAGCTGGTGGGCAGGTGGGAATGGGAAATTATTGCTTAATGGCCAGAGACTCTGTTTAGGGGTGATGAAAACATTTTGGAAATTGTAGTGATGGTTTCACAACATTGTCAATATAATTAATACCACTCAATGGTACACTTAAAAATGGTTACTGTGGCAAATTTTATATATTTGTCTACAGATTTTTAAAATTAATAGTATACTAAAATCCATTGAATTGTGTACTTCAAATAGGTGAATTGGTATGTGAATTATATCTCAATAAAGCATTTTTTTTTTAAAGTCCGTGAGTAATAAATATATCCTTCTTCCCTTCCCTCATAGGTTTGTTCCTTCTCTTTTGAAACCATGGTGGCTACATGGGTTAATGAAAATAAATCAGAATTGGGGGGGAGGGGCAGACAGAAGTTTTAACTTTAGCTCGAGGATTTTAAAAAATTGTGTAACTGGGAAAATTAAGTTTTCTTGGCCTCTTATGTGTCAAATGAGACCAGTGTTATTGAACACAGCTCTCACATATCAGGCACATAAAATTTTTTTTAATGTCAGAGATTTCTTTCTGAAGAACTTGTACTAGCAAGACTCATTTTAGGAATAAATATAAAATGAAGACGTATGTGTTCTTCGATTACATCAATCTATAACCCCTGCATTTTATGAGACAGGCATATCACAGAAGCATTAATCACACAACTTACATCACAATGTTTTCTACATCCCAGCAGTCTTGATTTGGTTATGTAGTTTGGGCTTGTTTTTCTTTTTATGAACATAATAGGGTATTTGTTTTAATTCTGCTTTTTGGGTTTTTTTTTTAGCCCCCTGTCTAACATTTTGCAGACTTTTCCGATAGGAAATCAACACCCCCGGGACATCCTGACAGATACTTGACCTTCTTGATAACATTTTATTGTATCTTTAGCTGTCTTCTAAATGAACTAGATTTTTAGAGCCTCCCCCCCCCCATGTTTTGCACTGGTTATCAATAGATTATTTAGCAAAGAAACATTTTATTAAAATTTTTAGAATTGTATTTTAAGTAATAATGTTTAATGTTAAAATGAAAGTGCACAGTAGTTAACTGAATTAGCTTCCATGGAGGAAAACAGAGTCTAAATGAGACACTCCAAGAAAGGGAGTTTAATACAAAAAAAATAGTTGCAGAGGTGTTGGAAAGAGTGCAAAACTAAGGAATATGAGGTAACCCAGAGACTGATGGAAATCTAAGACTCTAGAGGAGAATGTGGGGACAGGGATGTAGAGGACAGTCTGCTCAGCAGGGCTGGACACCCAGTCTGAAATGACAGCAGGCGTGCCCGTCATCTTACTGCTCCTGACTGTGGACTCCTCACTTTGAGCTCCTGACAGTGTCTCACATTGTATGAATCTACCTGGAAACCACTAGGCACAGGAACCTGGGAAATAAGCTATAACAGCCCCCTTGGGTTTGCACATCTTAGCAGGGCAGAGTACAGTAAGGAACGAATGAGAGTTGACTCCCAGGTGAACAGGACAGTCATCCACATTGCCGTCAGAAATGGTGCTACACACTAACAGAGGCAGATAAAGTTGGCCTGTATTTTTGTTTACTAGTTGATTTAGGTTGGGTTCTCCCAAAAGGCAGGCCCTGTGCCAAACATTTGAGTGAAGTGACTTGTTGAGAAACCTCTTAGGAGGAGCTAGTGAAGAATACGGGAAGCAGGATGGGGGAAAGAGAAGAAGCCAAAGAATGAAGTGATTTCTGGTGAAGAAAGGCCCCGTTGCAGCCTGGTGCAGAGGAGAGCTTGTACCCGAGTTTTTATTACGTTGAAGCAAGGGTGCTAGGTTTTTAGATCTCCCCTCCTTCCGAAGAAAGTACACAAAACCAGCTTGGATACACGTCATCTAGGGAGGACGGGGCAACAGGGCAGGTGAGTTCTGTGAAGTTTGACCCTGGCAGCCCTTAGCAGTGAGTGAAGCACTCAGCTGGGAATTGGACACAGCACAGGCAAAAAGGCTTATGTGTGGAAGACGAAGCACCAGCTAAAGCAGTGCTTCATGACTGAAGTAAAAATACAGCCTGCAGCTTACTCAGCTTGACAGCTCCAAAGTGTGGTTTTTGACAATGTTTACTTTGGTGGGAATTCTCATGATTTGAAATTTTGTATAAAAGGTGAATTTATGTTAATTTTATATGGTACTGTATTTGTCATAAGATTGATTGAGGGAGGGTTGAATATTTTAAATATAGTTATTCTAAATTTTATACACCCTCCATAGTAAGTTGCCATGAAATATTTTCTTTCCAGTCTGTTCCTTTCCTTTATGAGCTGAATCAATCAAAGTGGTATCCTGATACCTAGTTTTTCATTGTAGAAATATACCCAAAACTAATTCTTTTAATGTCTGGTTATATTAATACAATTAGCTTTTTTGTTCTTTACTACTTAGTACTTTAGATTTTGGGCTTACCTGATATTTAGTCAGGTAAGGAAATCAGTTTCACTTTTACCTGTTTTTTGTCTTTTAAAAAATGTCTCAGTACAGTTCTGATTAAAATCTCCTTTCTGAGCCCTAATGTTTTAAGTCTTCTTTTCCCATTCTTTTTACTTCTCCTATCCATAGTTACAAGTTCTTGCATGACGTATTTCTTGTCTTATCAGTTTAACTGCTGAAGCACCTGTGTTTCATTTTAAACATAGCCAGTTACTGTTATACTTGGATATACACAATGAGGGAGTTTGTGGCTTTGTTTGTCCTTCCCACAGACAATATCTCTCATTTCCTTTATTAAATGCTTTGTATTTCTAATAAATAGCATATACATAGCTCAACTGTTTTTGTTTTTTGAGACAGAGTCTTACTCTGTTGCCCAGGCTGGAGTGCAGTGGTGCAGTCATGGCCTGCCACAGCCTGGACTTCGCCAGCTCAAGCAGTCCTCCCGCCTCAGCCTCCCAAGTAGATGAGACAATAGGCACGGACCACTACACATGGCTAATTTTTTATTTTTGTTTTTAGAGATGAGGTCCCACTGTCTAGCCTGAGCTGGTCTCAAACACCTGACGTCAAGCAGTTCTCCTGCCTTGACCTTCCAAAGTGCTGAACACCTGGCCTGTAGCTGAACTTTAACCCTCCTGGTTTTCTCCTTTAAGTTTTTTCTTTAAATTAGGGTTGACAAACTTTCACTAAAGGACTTGCAAGTATTGCAGACATTGTGGGCCGTAAGATCTCTGTTGCCACTAGTCAGTTCTGCCCTTGTAGTGAAAAAGCAGCCATAGATAATATGCAACTTAATCCGTTTGTCTGTTTCAATAAAACTCTTATTTATGAACACTGAACTTTAAATCTCATTTCACATTAGTATGACTTCCTTTGATCCCCTCCTCCCCATTGCAATATAAAAGCCATTCTTGGCTCATGTGCCATAGTTTGTCAACTCCTGCTTTAAACGCAGTGTCCTTGGTATGCTTCTGTGGCTTAACCCGGTTACTCATTTAACCCAGTTATTCGCTGTCATTACCGGAATCTGTGTTGCTAGTTGCGGAGATCCTTTCCACCTTGCGGCAGTGGAAAATGAAGGAAAAGGATGTTTAATAAATTCCAGAGCTAAAATCAAACTAAGTATTAAATGCCAGCCTGCTTTGGGGCCTCTGAGGTTTTAAATTCGTTGATTTTTAAGAGGCATTTGATTTCAAGAGGTGTTTGACAAAAATTGCTTAGAAGAAAATTATTTGCAAATCATATACTGTATTCCATTTGTTGGTTGAGTAGATGCTAATGGGAATGATACTTATTCAGCGTAACGTTTGTCTAATTTACAAAGTACTTTTCACACACGTTACCTTGCCTGATCTTCACTACGTGTACTAAGCTTAAAAGTAGTGTAAGTTTAGTATCCCTTATCTAAGTGTTTAGGACCAGGAGTGTTTTGCATTTTTGATTTTTTTTTCTGATTTTGGAATATTTGCATATACATAAAGCAATATCTTGGGATGGGACCCACATCTGAACATGAAATTACTTTATATTTTCCATACACCTTATGCCATAGCCGGATGGTATCATTATGCAGTATTTTTACTAGTTTTATGCATGAAATAAAGCTTGTGTTAAGCATTTAACATAGGGAAGTTTCCACTTGCGGCATCATGTTAGCACTCAAAAAGTTGCAGGTTTTGGAGCATTGTGGATTTTGGATTTTCAGATTGGGGTGCTCAACCTGTGTGTTATCCCCATTCTGTAGGTGAGGCTATATCATGAGAAGTTAAGTGACTTGCTTGTGTCCACTAATTAGGCGGTGACAGAACCGAAGCTTTTTGTCCATTGAACACTCATGGAATTTAGAAATGCAAAGCATGATATCATCACATTTAATTTTATGAAAGAGAACCCAAGACCCAGGGCTAGTAATTTTACAACTCAGTTACTAGGCCAGTGTATTTTCTCTTAGGGCCTGCCTCACATGGAAATAATTAAACTACAATTTGTTAATATTTGTTATATATAAATACCTTTATTTTGAATTTTTTTCTTAATACCTTGAAAAGTCAAATGTTTAAATGCCTATTAGCGTATTTTATTAGTTAACAGTAATGCAAAGCTCAAACTCCAGGATTTTAATGCATGTGGAATGAATGCCAACCTAACCTTTGTTCTTTGCAGCACCAGCACTGGATGTCGACTGGCAGAGCAACAACACCTTTGCTTCTTGTAGTACAGATATGTGCATTCATGTCTGTAAATTAGGACAAGACAGACCTATTAAAACATTCCAAGGACATACGGTAAGAAACCATTTTTTTCCACACTGACGTAGTCATGATTAACAAACAGCGTTTTAGAATAGTTTTAAAGTATGTATGTCTAATATTCAAATAACTACCCAGCCCATACAATGAAAATGTGAATATTTACTGTTATTTTTAGAATGAAGTAAATGCTATCAAATGGGACCCAACTGGCAATCTCCTGGCCTCCTGTTCTGATGACATGACTTTAAAGGTAATTTGCTTAGTAGAGAGAATTGGGGCGGGGGTGTCACACTATGGTATGGTTGCTCTGGCCATTTTAAGACCATTTAAAATGTTTCTCGTACTTTGAGTGTTTAGGCCTGGATGAGAACTCCAACGTTTTAAATGGCTAGCCGTTATTTTTAAAATTTTATACTTTCTCTTCTGAAATACATAAAAATATTTGAATATAGCAAATAAATTATATTAAAATGATGGCTTATGATACAGTGGGACTTAGGATACCCTATTAAGTTAGGGTTCTCCAGAGAAACAGAACCAATAAGAAGATAGATGGATGGATGATTGATTTACTATGAGAAATGGACTCACATGAATATGGAGGCTGAGAAGTTCCACAGTTTGCTGTCTACAAGCTGGAGGTATAGTTCCAGTCCAAGGCCAGAGAAGAAGCGCCAGTGCTGTAAGTCCCAGTCCAGTAGTAGAAGACCAATATACCAACCCAACCATCAGGCCGAGGCAGAGAATTACCGCTTGCTCGGCATTTTTGTTCTGCCTGGACCTCACTGGACTGAGTGATACCGTCCTACATTGGCGAGGGCAGGCTGCTTTTCTCAGTCAGCTGAGTTAAGTGCTCATCTCAACTGGAAACACCTCAGACACAGTTGGAAATGATGTCTAGCGAAATATCCGTACCCTGTGACTCAGTCAGAAAGATAAAATTAGCCATCACCAATAGTGAGAAAGGTCATGCTATAAATTGTGTTCACCATTAGAAAGTAGCATGTTATACAATTAAAGTTTATTTGCATATAGAAATATTTCACTGATAAGTACTCAAGATCTTTGTAGCATTCATGGATTTGGTTGAGATTCTTTGCGATGTATTAATTTGATTTTGCTGTGGTATGAATGTATATCACCATTGCTGGGAAACTGATATATAGCAGAGAATCTCTCAGCAAGTGAGCCTCATTGACTTACCAACACACACATCTGAACATGGATCAGTGTTTTTCTTGTATGATTAAAAGCAAAACTGCTATCTTGCACCTAAGTACATCAGAGTCACATCAGAGTCCACAGTTGGGGAAAAAAGCATTTTGAGGTAAAGAACAACCCAATACTTATTTCCAAAATAAGTGAAGCTTTGAGCCCTCTTCTGCAACAGCTAACTCTCTACTCAAAACAGCTTTATCCTTCATTTTGCAGTACCAAGGACTGCAGATGTGATGGCCCTTACAGATAGGAAAACCATGAGGGAAAACTGCTTTTCCTGCTACTTTGAACAGATTAACTGTGGGAACCTTGTGAGGTTTTTTCCCTTAAGCTGGGGTTTTTGTTAGACAGTTCTTAAGTCTGGGATCCCCTAGATCCAGAGGGCCTTGTGCCACATACTGAGTTGAAGCTGGAGAGAGGTTAAAACTAAAAATTGTTAGGTTTTCTTCATCCTAAGCATATTTAAATGTCATATAGGATTTTAAAGCAAAACCTAAAATGAATGGGTAATATGTAATAGGCCATTTTCTGAGAAAAGGGAATGCAAGGTGGAATGCGGAGGTAACGCTGAGCTCAAACAGTGCCTTTGAGTCATGCAGGCAGAGGTGATAGCTGGGAATGATGCTCAGAGAACCGTAAGCTCGAGATTGAAAACTGAGAGTTCTCAGCAGATAGGTGGTCATTAAAAGCCTTGGGCACAGCCAAGCCTGGTGGCTCACACCTGTAATTTCAGCACTTTGAGAGTCCCAGGCAGGCAGTTCACGTGAGGTCAGGAGTTTGAGACCATGCTGGTCAACATGGTGAAACCCCATCTCTACTAAAAATACAAAATTTAGCCAGGCGTGGTGGCAGGTGCCTGTAATCCCAGCTACTTGGGAGGCTGAAGCAGGAGGATTGCTTGAACCTGGGGGACAGAGGTTGCAGTGAGATGAGATCGTGCCACTGCACGCCAGCCTGAGTGACAGAGTGAGACTTCATCTCAAAAAAATAAAATTTGGGGGACCGGGTGCGGTATCTCATGCCTGTAATCCCAGCACTTTGGGAGGCCAAGGAGGGTGGATCATGAGGTCAAGAGTTTGAGACCATCCTGGCAAACATGGTGAAACCCTGCCTCTATTAAAAATACAAAAATTAGCTGGGCGTGGTGGCGCATGCCTGTAGTCCCAGCTACTCAGGAGTCTTGAGGCAGGAAAATCGCTTGAACCCGGGAGGTGGAGTTTGCACTGAGCCGAGATCGCGCCATTGCAGTCCAGCCTGGGTGACAGAGTGAGACTCTGTCTCAAAAAATAAAAAATTTGAGCAGGGGCAAAACTGTACAGGTAGTACAGAGTAAGAAAAGAAAAGAGGGGACCTAAAAAAATAAGTCGTAAACTCAATCACCAAATCAAGGAAGATGAGCTTTCCAAAGGAAACTGAAAAGGAATGATCGAAGTGGAAAAAGAAAGCATGTAGAGAACAAGATGAGAGTGGTCAACAGTGTCAAATTCTGTGAACTAGAAAAGCCTCATGAAATCAGTTCCAAAAACATGTCATTTACATTTATTTCACTTGGGGTTGTAAATGCATAGGTCACCAAAAACACTGTGATGCTTCATTATCTTTTAATGGTTATGTCATGGAAACGTGGTCAAGCCAATTTTTTTATTGCTTGGCCCTTGGGTTTGGGGTGTTGAATGTGTTTGTGTTAAGGAGTTATTGCAGGACCTACGATGTCTTTATTGAGTGATTTTTTTTTTTTCCAGAAATACTCTTGGTGTTGATTGCTATTAATTTTTGCTCAAAAATAATACACACTTTTTTCTTCTTTCTCCTGCCTTTTATCCTAGTAATACACACTTTAAATCTATGTACATCGGCATATTTTCATCTTAGGAAAGCCTTATTCTCTACGCTGACTACTTTTTTCTACTTCCCTCCACCCCCATACTTTTCATTTGAACTTTATTTCATATGTTACTTTTTATAGTTCTTTGTGAGCTGTTATTTCAGTTCTCCATTGCAAGATTTTCCGGATTCTGAAATTCTAAGAGCAGTTTATGATGGAGATCTTTTACTTAAGGGACAGTGTAAAAACCGTGCCTTCAGCATTTTAGGATTATTACCCTATCCAAATTAATCTTAGAACAACTGTAGTTAATTCAGTCTTCAAACTTTGTAGTAGTGAATATTTTTACAGGGCTTAAAGCTAATTTGTTTTTCACAGAGATGTAATATTAAATATTTCCTGTTGCACTTCAGTTTCTTGTAAATATTCTCCTTGTGGATATATCACTCATTTTCAGCTGTCAGTACAGTATTTTAAATGTCAGGATAATATTTTAAGTATATTCATTTATGGGAAAATAATCATATACATTTTTCTTTTTTGTTTAGATATGGAGTATGAAACAAGACAATTGTGTCCATGATTTGCAAGCACATAATAAAGAAATTTATACTATCAAATGGAGTCCAACAGGACCAGGGACTAATAATCCAAATGCCAACCTTATGTTAGCAAGGTGATATTTCTGTTTTAATCTTCCTTTTATGAGTCTTCTACAAATAAAAATTCTGATAAATATGAAAATTTAGGGAAGAGTTCGTGAAGTGGGGTTTTTTTCTTTCTTTTTTTTAATTTCAATAGTTTTTTGGTGTACAGGTGGCTTCTGGCTACAAGAGTAAGTTCTTTATTGGTGATTTCTGAGATTTTAGTGCAGTGATTTTGCAAACAGTGTCGTGTACCCAATATGTAGCCCTTCATTCTTCGCCTCCCTCTCAGCCTTCCCCTGACCCTCACCTTGAGACTGCAGAGTTCGTTATATCATTCCTAAACTTTTGTGTCCTCATAGGTTAGCTCCCACTTACAAGTCAGAACATGCTTGGTTTTTCATTCCTGAGTTCCTTCACTTAGAATGATGGTCTTCAGCTCTATCCAGGTCACTGCAAAAGTTCCCTTTTATGGAATATGTATACCACATTTTCTGTATTCACTTGTTAGTTGGTGGCATTTAGTTTGGTTCCTTAAGGGTAATCTTTAAACAGTTATTATTTCAAGTTGTTGTTATTATTTCAAGATGTTATTATTTCAAGTCATAGTGATATATTGAAGATGTTATTATATATTATATATCACCAGTGATATATATATTATATATATAATGTGATATATTAAGTGATATATGTGATATATATATAAGTAATATAAGTGATATATGTATATATTATATATCACCATAGTGATATATTTCAAGATGTTATTATTTCAAGTCATAGTGATATATTGAAATGATCAAATATTGACTACAGTCCAAGAAATTGAGGCATAACAAAATTAAGTGTCTTTAGTATGTTTAGAAAAAAAAAAAAATGGAAAAATGTGTTCACTTCAGTGTTGAAAACTATGTGAAAGAAGGATTATTTAAAGAGAAAAGGAATACAGTAAATCAGTAAATACAGCAAAACATAAAACATTTATGTTTTCCAATCCTGGACCTGGGAGACTCCTTTATGTTTTCCTCTTGTTTAGCTTTCTTTTTCTAAATTTTATTTATTTATTATTTTCTTGTCACTGACTTGAAAGCTCACAGAATATTCTTCTAACAGACCGGTCGGTCTGCTTCTCATTAAGAATTTTGGCTATTAGGTGTGGCTGAATATGGGAGGTTGGGTGGGAGCAAGGTTGGGGGAGTATTTCGTTACTTAGAAATTAACTTTCTTTCCCTTTTCAGTGCATCCTTCGATTCTACTGTTAGGTTATGGGATGTAGACCGAGGGATATGCATCCATACCTTGACAAAACACCAAGAGCCTGTGTACAGTGTAGCTTTCAGTCCTGATGGCAGGTATCTGGCAAGTGGTTCTTTTGACAAATGTGTACACATCTGGAACACACAGGTATGTCTCCATTATTTAAACGGTCAAGTACTCTTAAAGTTAGTTAGAAGCATTTGCCTATATGCTCTCCTCCTCCCCACCCGACATTTGGTTGTCATTGCTCTTGTGGCATTAATTTAATTCTTGGTTTTAAAATGAGATAAACTAACTGAAGTTATATATTTATGGAGACCAGAATTTTGAAATGGATTTAGATTTTGCTTGTTTTATTAATATTTATTATTTTATTCTTTGTTTTTTCAAGTTTTTTTATTTCAAGATATCAAATGTGAATGTTTAAGATGTATTTATTTAGATAAATGACAGATTTTATTTTCCAAAATAATCGTCTCTGAAGGGGATATATATGAGCAGTAAAAATTGTGTCAAGAGACCAGATTTTATGGCTGAATGGAATGATTTATGAGAAAGAAACTTAAAACTACACTACTTTTCTGTTAGTATGTGAAGTGTTTCGGAGATTCTTTCTTAGAAGTGGAGAAAACAGCCTGTTGCTTTCAGTTTTTTAAATCTCAGTGTTTTAGGTTCTTAAAATTTTTTAAATTTTTAATTTAGTTTTATTTTTAAAGACGGGGTTTCACCAGGATGGCCAGGCTGGTCTTGAGCTCCTGACCTCAGGTGATCCACCCACCTTGGCCTCCCAAAGTGCTAGGATTACAGGCGTGAGCCACCGCGTCCGGCCAGTGTTTTAGTTTTTATGCTCCATGAGCTACACTTTTTTAATAGCAGCCACTGGTCTCAGCCCTCCCTTCAGCCATCACATCTTCGTTGGTTGGAGTGCACACATACTAAGTTGTCATGGGGTATTTCGCTTTGTGTAGGTGACTGCCACTATAGTTCATTTCACAAATTAATTTTCATAACTTACTTTCAAGATTTTTTTTTATCACATCATACTTTCATATAGTTCAGAGAAAAACCTTGTATACAGCTATCCACTGAGAAAGTTTGTTCCCATTTCTGGCTTCGTCTCCTGCTGGTAACAACTTTTATTAGTTTTTATTTCTTCCTAACTTCTTTTTTTTTAACCCCTGCCCTCTCAACCCAGCTTTTCCCAACTCCGGGAAGAGAAGATGGCTAACTTCTTTTTATGAATAAAAGCATTGTGTTTCTTTCATTTTACACTACCACTGGCAATATAACATAATATATTACCTCACAGTTCAATCTATTGGGGAAAAATGGAATTTCAGCATAGTTTAAATTTGCATTTTTCTTACGAGTGACATTGGGAATCTTTAATATATTTAAGTGTACATGTTAGTTTTCTGTGAACTGTTCGATCATGTTTTTTCCATTCTTTTCAACTGGATTAACCGTTGTCTTGATTCCTAGCAGCTCTTTACAGAGTTTGTAATGTGAGTTGCAGATTTTTGCTAGTTGAGCAAATGATTATTAAACCTGAAACTTACATTATATTTTAATTAAAAAATTAATATATTTATTTTTCTTTAAGTGGAGACGGGGTCTTTCTATGTTCCCTAAGCCTTGAACTCCTGGGCTCAAGGGATCCTCCCACCTCAGCCTCCCAAAGTGCTGGGATTATAGGCGTGAGCCACCATGCAGGGCCTTCTAATAAAACTTTAGGCTGAACGCGGTGGCTTAAACCTGTAATCCCAACACTTTGCGAGGCCAAGGCGGGCGGTTTACTTGAGGTCAGGAGTTCAAGACCAGACTGGTTAACATGTTGATACGCCATCTCCTAAAAATAACAAAAATTACCCAGGCATGATGATGCATGTCTGCAGTTCCAGCTGAGAGAGAATCACTTGAACCTAGAGGCGGAGATTGCAGTGAGCCAAGATGGCACCACTGCACTCCAGCCTGGGCAACAAAGTGAGACCAGAAAAATAAATAAATAAAATTAAGTAAAAATGTTCTGCTTTAATTTTTCATCATTACCTCCTTACCTCTACTCCCATATTTTCTCTCGGTGAATATTTGCCTGTGTTGGATATATTCTGTAATATGATAATATGATTTAAAAACTCTTTTCTAAATTTTAGTTTAACTTTTTGTTTGTGGGAAGACAGCTAATCATGCACCCAACCAAACTTAAACTGAACAACAGTTACAGAGTTGGTGAAAGTGAATCTAAATCTAAATAATATAATTTCCATGTATATTCAAGTTAGTCTTCATTCATTTTCACTTTTAATAATTACACATTTCAAACAGAAAATAATATAACACTTATATACCTACCGCTCAGATTTAAATGATAAGAACATGTTGCCACACTGTTGTGATTCTCTTCCTTCCTATTTTTACCTGATAAAATGTTATAGATACAGCTAAAGTGTTTACCTACATTTTCCTCTTCCTTCCTAGAGGCTATAGCAATCCTGAAGAGAGTGCCTGTCATTCCCATGATTAATGATATATACTACTATTTTCTGTGGTAAAATTGTAATAAATCATATGCTGTTGTATATCCTGTTGCATATCTTTTCAAGCTTGTACTTTTCACCATTTTGATTTTTGAAATATCACATTAGTACTTTTATCTCTAGAATGATTTATTTAGATGATTTCAGATCATTATGTGAATATATTTTTAAATTCATTTTCCTTTTGGGGGACTTAAAAATATGTAACATTACTGGCACATCCTTACATGTTTCCTTGTGCACATGAATGAAACTTTCTCTAATGCTTTAGTATACATACATACATGTATATGTATCTGTAATCATGGCTCATAGGGTATTTTTATGTGTTTGTGCCTAACTGCTCTTCAGCATGCATACACCCATTTTCATTTCTAATCACAATATTTGGGATTTCCCATTTTCCTTTATTCTTAGATTATCAGACCGGTAAACATTTTTCCAATTACATAGATATGAAACATTATTTTGTATTTTTTTGCATTTTCTTGGTTATCGATTATTTAAATGTCTTTTCAAACAGTTACTACACAGTTGGAGTTTAGCATTTTAGTTCACCACCACCATCTTTCAGTTATTTTGTTTTCTATACTAATTAGTGTTCATTATGCATTCTGGGTACTAGCTCTTCCTGGTCATATGGATTGCAGTGATCTCCCAGTACCTTCTTTTTTCATTTTCTTCGTGCAGAGTGTTTATCATATAGAAGTTTGTGGGTTTGTTTTGTTTTGTTTTGAGACAGGGTGTCACTCTCGTGTAGGCTGGAAGGCAGTGGCAGATCACGGCTCACTGCAGACTTGATCTTCCTGGGCTCAGGTGATCACTCCCACCTCAGCTTTCCAAGTAGCTGAGATCATAGGTGCATGCCACCATGCCCGGCTAATTTATATATATATATATATATATATATATATGTATATATATATATATATATGTATATGTATATATGTACGTATGTATAGATGGGGTTTAACCATGTTGCCCAGTTTGGTCACCTGCCTTGGTCTTCCAAAGTGCTAGGATTACAGGCATGAGGCACCACACCCAGCTCATATGGAAGGTGTTAATGTTTAGATGTATTTATCTTTCTCTTTTTTTAATTAATTATTTTTAGAGATGAGGTCCTGCTGTGTTGCCCAGGCTGGACTCAAACTCCTGAGCTGAAGAGATCCTTTCACCTCAGCATCCTATTAGCTAGGTCTGCAGGCACACGCCACTGTGCCCAGCTAGATCTATCTTTTTTGATAGGTTTATATATATTATATATATTTTAATACGTTTTTCCTTATAGATGTCATTGAGGTCTGATATTTTTTCATGAAGTATTTAAGTTTTATTCCTTTACATTTATGTTTTTAGCCTCGTTGGAACTGATTTTTATATATGGTGTGAGGTACAGATTTAATTTTGTCTTTCCGTTTGGGTAGTCAGTTGTCTTAGCACCATTCATTGTCCCCTTTCTGTTTTCATAATGCCACTTATTTCATATACCAAGTTCACGTATGTGCGGTTATACTTCCTCTTTTATTCTGTTGGTACGTTTGCCTTATCTGAATCAATAGCATAGTTTTAAGAATTCTAACTTTATACATCCCTCTTGTTGCTGTTCTTCAGAATCGTTTTTCTGTTCTTGCTACTTTAGTCATTGATATTTCCAAAACAGAGTGTAAAATTTTGTTCATGAGTACCTTGAATTTATAGGTGAAATTAGGGAAAATTGTTATTGAGTTTTATCACCCATAAATATGCTATGTCTCCATTTATTTGTCTTTTATCACTTCAGTAAAGTTTTATAATTTCTTTCTAAAGATCTTTTTTCCCAGTGTGTTCAGAGGTGCCTTAAAAGTTCCTGAGAATGACATCTTTTTAAAAATATATTCCTTTTTTTTTTACTTAACTGGTTGTCGCTTGTGTTTAGAACATGTTCAGTGAACTCAGTCTATTGTGACAAAGACAATTTTAATGAAATTTGGGTATAGAACTGTAGAGTGCTCATGGAAGATACTATAAGACATTTAAGGGCGTGTGACCAACTGTCTGTTACTTTGTTGTCACTATTGTGTACCAAAAGTCTTTTTCAACCTTTGAAAATAGTAAAATAGTGAATTTTCAGTGCAGGAGAAAGCCGTTGTCCTTTTGTTGTATATACGTCTAGGTGTTTTGCTTTCCCATTTCTTGTATGGTGAGTTTCCTAAGCATTTGGTGAGTAAAGGAGAAGTCTTGCGCCAGCATACGTACAAATTGGAGGTAGATGCTGATGATCCAAGCCATTGGCCTTTTTAAATGTCATAGCTCTGCCTTGTTGTCTGTACTGTTTTGGTTCATTATAGCCCAGTTCAAGATTGGTAAGTGCTTTTAAAAGAAAGTTCTTTTGTTTTTTTTAACCCCCAAGTTGGCTGTAGATTGAATGTAGGTTGATGATAGGTTTTTTTACCTAATATTTTGTCGGTGCTACTTTTTTCTCTTTGTTAACCATAGATACCTGAACTTAATCTCATAAATTATGAGACATTTTAAGTTGGGAGAAATTTTAAGTAAACAAAACAGTTGAGCCTTCTCAGCCTAACAGTCAGTAGCACTTCACCAGTAGCAATGCATCTGTGATTTGTGCCACGTTACCAGGCTAAATTTCAAGAGGAAAGCTAGGTCAAACGTTCTTCCAGCCTAGTGGTCAACTTGGATATGCTGAATGGGAGGTAATTTCAATGTGTATGGTTTGTTGCCCTGTTGTTTTTAAATAGATCTACCTCTAGCTTGACTTTAGGTTACCATAGAGCTGCAGGGGTCACTTTTTTGATTTGCCAGGGCAGAACACCAGAAGCACATTCTTCAGTTTTCACGACAGGACCTCTGATCTTTGTCCTGGTTTAATTGACTGGTTTCATAGGATAATATATTTTTGGACTGAGTTTTAATTCTTCAGTGGCAGCTGAACAGTGAAATTGTTAGTTATTCCTGGCCGTGTTTTTTGTTTACACTTACAACACCTTTCAAGAATAGTGTACGTATTTGTCTGGGCACTGTGGCGCATGCTTATAATCCATCATCTTGGGAAACCAGAGTGAGTGGGTTGCTTGAGGCCAAGAGTTCAAGACCAGCCTGGGCAACATGGTGAGGGCTTGTCTCTACAAATAATTTTTTAAAAATTAGCTAGGCATGGTGGCATGCACCTGTAATCCTAGCTACTCAGGAGGCAGAGGTGGGGGAGGATCACTCTAGGCCAGGAGTTAGAAGATGCACTGAGCTATGACTGCACAACCACATCCAGCCTGGGTGACAGAACAAGACCCTGTCTCAAAAAACGAGTACATACGTTATTTTAGCTGCTTTTATAATCTCCTAACTTAGGGACTGCTCAGTAAATATGGAGTGAATAGCAGACTTTTACTGGAATTATCTTTCCTAGTCAGTTGTATTTCCTCTTTAAGCTGTTTTGTCAAAGAAATACTGAGTTTATTTTTTTCTCTGCATGTTAGCTAGACTCATGCATCATTTAGCAACAACAAAAACTTATTTCTTGTGATGTACTGAATGTTTACTTCTAGCTATTGTTGGCTATGTCAGAGAGACCAGATACCTTGTTATCAACACTGGAGAAACGGAATGTGTGTGTGTGTGTGTGTGTGTGTGTGTGTAAGAGTGATCTTTTGAGAACAGGCTGGTATTATCTTTTCATAAAAAAACATAAAGAGTTTCAGGACTTATTTTTATATTTGAAGCTAAGGCCCTCCTCTCATTGCTAGAAATAAGGCTGTGTAATATTTTTATCTCAGGATTTGGAGTTATAATACGTATATGACTTTTAAGATTTTGTTTTTCATTCTTTTAGACAGGTGCTCTAGTTCACAGCTATAGGGGAACAGGTGGAATTTTTGAAGTTTGCTGGAATGCAGCAGGAGACAAAGTTGGAGCCAGTGCATCAGATGGTTCAGTAAGTACAGTAAAATGTTTCCAAAGAGGGGTTAGGTGTGTGTTCACAGTAGCATGCAGCTTATTGTTAGCGATACGAAAGTGGGTTTTTGTTTTTGTTTTTTTTTTCCACCCTGAGGCTGTAAACGTTTCATGTGCATTGCATTCAAATAGTGCAAACAAAATTCCGGCTGTCCTTGCCAAAAGAGTGCCTTATGATCTAGAAATGGACAGTTATTTTTAATGTGAACCTTCATTTATGAAATTAGGTATACCAGAGTAGCACTCGGAGAATGATTGGAATTTTTAATGGGTATTATTTCTACTTTCTCCTCTTCACAGAAGAGTTTGTTGGCTCAGGGAAGGTAGGATTAGGGGCAGTTGGTTCTTCTGTTGAGGAATGTGTGATACTGAAAGATTTTAGGATGAGGTTGGCCAGCTCTTTACAGCAATGCAAATATGGCTTCCAGAGCAATGAATGAAGCAATGAAAGATGGGAAAGGGTAGCTGTTTACTGACGCTGTAGCTGAATATAATCTGTGATATCTTTCATTAGAGTCCGGTGGGTAGGGAATGCTCTGTTTTGAGCATTTTCCCTCTTCTTTTTAATCAGCAGAGAGTAATTCCTAGAAATCCTAGCCCTGGTTTTTCCCCCATAATTTGAGCTCATGCCTGTTCTCTTGATCTTAAATGATCTGATTTCTGTCAGTTAAGTGCCGATTTCCATGATTATTATGCTTTACCAGTTTTATAAACTTGGGACTAAGAAACATTTCAAATTGTACAATAGAAAAGTTAAACAAAAAATGTACAATGAAATTCTGAATACACTGGTTGATTATTTTAATTTCTTACAGGTTTGTGTATTAGACCTTCGGAAATAGCGCTACTAGTTGGAAGCCATGGACCGACTATGAATGTGTACATAGCCAAAATGACTGTCCCTGACCCACGTACTGCTACTAGTCCCACTTGAACCATGGCCAGTCCACTACAGCCAAATCTAAAAGAAATATATACATACAGTGTATATAAACAAAATTGCACCCTGAAGATGACAGGTTTGTCACAGCTTGTGAATTCTGTTCACCAAGTGCTGGAATCTAATCTGCTGTGCCCCTAAAATAGCATTTAGAAGTTTTGGATATGAAAAACAGAAGAGAGAAAAATATACATTATAAAAGCAGAACATACATATACCAGTTTTTGGATACTAAATGACAGCCTTGTTTCTCCCCTTTGAATCAGCAGACACCATGGATTATATTCTTTTTTCCCTTCAGTAGTGAGCAGTTTGTATGTACAGAGACAATGGACTTAACAAAAACTTGCAGCAGTAGTTTGTTCTTGCTTTAACATTTTGTTTTTGGTTTAGATTATGGATGCATGAAGTAAGGGAGTGAATCAGTTTCTTGTTTATATTTTTTTCACCTTTTAAACAACAAAAAATTCTTTAAATATTTTAATGCATTCTTTTGAAGAGGTAGATGTTTGGTACATTTTATGGCTCCCAGAGCATATATTCAGTTGGTGCATGTTGTGGAAGGGGGAATCGGAAATTAAATGAAAACATATGACTTTGGTCATGTCGATCTGTAAGACACATCAGTAAAAGGGTATTATGCTCTGTTGGTTCTGTTTTTTTTTGTTTGTTTCGTTTTGCTTTGCTTTTTTTTTTTTTTTTTTTTTNTTTCTTTGTTTTTTTGGTGATGTGGCTTAAATGCAATAGTTTCTTTTTTGGGACATATTTCTGCCAATTAATGACTAGAAGGGCACAAAGTTTTTTTTTAATTACCATAGAGAAGATACAGTAAAAAAAAAAAAATCTTCTGATGTTTTGTAGCCATAACTAAATTATGGTAAAAATGTGCACTATTGTGAAAAGGAGCAAAGTAGTTTTGGGTTTTTGTTGTTTGTTTGTTTTGCTTTGTTTTTTAAGAGATTAAAATGTTTCTGGATAAGGATTAGCTTCTCAAAGTGTCCATCATTCTGTGTAGAAGCTTAAATATGTAATGTAAGCAAACTCCAGTATTAAAAATCTCTCATGTTGTTTTCTTTATACAAAGCAAGATAACGGCATATAACACTGCCAGTACATGGCAAAATGTTTGCTACCTTAGTTTAAAGAAAATCTCTAAAACAAAAGACTTGCTTCAAGGTGTTTTTAAATAGCAGTGATTCAGAATTTTTTTTATGAGAAGTATAATTGCACTAACCTTCCTGCTGCTCTGATTCTGCATTTGTGGTACTTGTGACTACGTTTTTTTCAAATATAGATAGATGTAAGCTGCTAATTTTTTTTTTCCAGTAATCACTACTATATCATGTCTTTTACTCTGTTTATAATATCAAGTATTTTCTTAAAGATATAGATATTAAACCTCTTGTGCTCATGCAACTAAGAGTAACATATACAGACAAATGATTGCATGAGGCTATGTTTATATGTGTGACTAATAAGGCTTGTCATGATTAACATAATCCAAGTATGTCATTTCTGAAGAGAATAGTCGTTAAATTTATATCTCAAAGATTTTAATTAAGGAATTGCTTATTGTTGAGCTTAGCAAATTAATAACACTATTTCTGTCACTAATTATTTTGAGGCCTTTTAGTACTAAAAGTTTTGACCTGTGTTCTAAGTTTAAGTAGAAACTGATTTAACCCAAGTAATGCAGCTTTGGTTTTCAGCATTCATTGCTTTGCTATTTTTACAAAACAGCATTGATTGAAGCAAGTCTTGGTTTTAACTAAGGTAGGGTAGCATTTGCTATTGGTAAAGATCATAAATACACTTAATTTCACAATACATTGTTATATGTACCCCAGCTGTTGTTAGTGGGGACTATGATACTGTAATGATATTTTTAAAAATTTACATCCAGAGAGGCAGTCATTCACGATGGTTTTGTGCCAGCTCATTTTAGGGTTTTGGATCATATTAGAGACATTTAGAGCTTATTACCGTATGACTTATGTAGGAAACCTAATATGCTGAGTATCTGGCACTTGAATTCCTGCTTTTATTGCTGGAGGTCCACACCTGTGGTTGACCTCTGTTATTGTTTAAAAAAATAAATAAAAATAAAAAAAATCTGTGCAATAATTTTAAAATGTGCTCCCAGGAATAGACACAAATGTTTTGAGTATCTTTTAAGCTGCATTTTCCTTTAGCGATGCATTTGTCAATTGCACTGAATTTAAATCTGAAAGTCAGAGGTGATTATTGATAGTACTTTTGTATTTTGATATGGACAATTTATTCATTTGCATACAGTTATTGACTTTTTCCCAGCTGATTGAAAGATAGTCAAGAAATTCTGCAATATAGCTGCCAAAATAGACAGCTACATTTTTATGATATTGTCATCTTTTCTGTTTGTTTGTTTTTTTTTTTTTCTTTCTGTAGCTATTTTACTTAAGCATAATAGCCACAATAAGACATATAAAAGATTATAAATACAGAGCTTTATTATCCTGACGTCTTGGGTCTTTTAAGTATACACTTTTCTGAAAGGTATCCATTTTGTAGGCTTGGGTTCTTCATGAGCATACGATTGTTTAATTTTGCTGCTGTTCTCAACATCACCATTGCCTGCTGATGTGCCACGATGCTGCTCCAATAGACAGAAATAAGATTGTCTCTAATTTGAGCAGTAACATGATTGCAAGAGACCAAGTTTCACAGCTTGTAAAGTTCTGTATTTGGGATTCTTGCTCATTTTCCCGCCTGTGTTTTTCTGAGAACTTATTCCTGATGATCAATTGAATCCAGTAGTTTTTCTGTGCTATTTGTTGTGGTATAAGCTACTGTAAGAAACTTATAAGGAAAAATAGAAAGGAAAACTTGAATGAATACTCATTGATTGAAATGGAATAAAGAAAGAGCAGCTGCCACTTTTAAACAACATAAAGGAATATCTTTTTTCGCCTCCATGTAGGAAATCCCGTAAGTTCTTACATTTGTTCCAATCCCTGTTTTCTGCCATTGACCAGGTAACATGATTGACTTTCAAATGACTTTTAGAAGTGGTAACTCTTAATTTCCTAATAGATAATAGAGTGTATTGCATTCTGTTTAATTATTCTCTAGGTAAGTATGTTTTAGGATTAAATACCTTTTACAGATACTGAAAGTGCCTCCTTTTGTGGTGTAAAAAACAAATTATGGTGCAAAAAGTAATCACTAGATTGAATTACATGAAGGTTTTTTGCTTTTTGACATATGAAGATGTCAAGAGAAAGGCCAAAGATTTGTACTTTTTCACTTATAAAGCACTCCTGTTTTCCTTACGCTTCTTTCTGTCAAATTAGATTTAATGAGAGAGTACTATTTTTAAGGAGCTATCTGTTTATGTAGAATGATTTTGTTAAGAGTAATGTAAACTATTATTGAGTAGAGGCCTAAAGAGGACTGTGCATTTTTGCTAAAGGAATCACAAATGATCATACTTAAGTGAGCAAAAATGATGAGTTTTACTAGATAAGTAGAGAAATAAATCTCAAATGCAGTGCTACAATTTTCATTATCTGAAGCACATTTTACATTTCTACAGAACCTGTGATGATTCTCACATGCTAAGGATGGTACTTGCATATGGTGAATTACTGTTGACAGTTTCCGCAGAAATCCTATTTCAGTGGACCAACATTGTGGCATGGCAGCAAATGCCAACATTTTGTGGAATAGCAGCAAATCTACAAGAGACCCTGGTTGGTTTTTTTGTTTTCTTTGTTTTTTCCCCCTTCTCCTGAATCAGCAGGGATGGAAGGAGGGGAGTGAGGTTATGAATTACTCCTTCCAGTAGTAGCTCTGAAGTGTCACATTTAATATCAATTTTTTTAAACATGATTCTAGTTAAATGTAGAAGAGAGAAAAAAGAGGAAGTGTTCACTTTTTTAATACACTGATTTAGAAATTTGATGTCTTATATCAGTAGTTCTGAGGTATTGATAGCTTTCTTTATTTCTGCCTTTACGTTGACAGTGTTGAAGCAGGGTGAATAACTAGGGCATATATATATATTTTTTTTTCTAGTAAACTGTTTCATGATGTTTTCTTTGGAATTTCTGGATAAGTTCAGGAAAACATTCTGCATGTTGTATCTAGTCTGATGTACTTATCCATCTCATTACAAACAAAAACACGCAGACTGCATCTTGTAGCTCTGTAACCCTTGAATACAGAAGTAAATTTTCTTCTTTCCTGACTTTGACATTGTAGCTATACTGTTTTCATTTTTATTTTTACAAATCCTTTGGGTCTAATTCTGTGAGCCTACCTATAGCACTGGATTAAAATGTCTGCATCATTTCTTTAGTTATCCAGTTAACTTTAAAACTGTTGTAAAAGTGTAAACCAGCCCATGACAGTTTTTTGTACATGTTAAAGAACTTCATTGTTCAGTTTTCATGATTATTGTATAAGGAAGACTGATAGAGATGTTCTATGCTGTCCTGGACCATGTTAATTACACTTACGATGTATTTTGGTTCCACATCACAATGATTTGTCCCCAGTGACCCTTTTATCCTTTCTAGGCACATTTTTTTGTTGTTGTTGTTGCAGTTTCCCTTTGCATTGTATTGCTTTGACAACTGTAATTTGAATCAGATCTGAAAGAGGTCCAGAATAAAATATATTTTGATATTATGTTGGCTGTGTACATATATAAAACCTTTGATGTCTCTGTAGTTTGTATTGACTATTTACTAGTCAAGTAAAGAGAGAGGGATAGTATTTCTTGTTTACAGTTTCTTGTTTACATTTTAATTGCTTTTACTTCTCCAGTATTCTGTTTGTAGAATAAATCTTTTTGCTCCGAGTTAGCCTTCGGAACCTGCAACATGTTCATTCTCTCCCATAATGGTGTTAACTGATTATAACTGCCATCAGAACCCAAACCACTGTTTTTCATAAACATACTGCTTCCCAAAATATATACCTTAAAGTAAGCCCGTAATAAAATTACAAATTTTACTATTTTTATTACTTCTTGCAGGAGATAAGATTTTTTTAAATGAAAGGGTTATTTACTATTTTTATTAAAGAGTAATAGAGCATCTAATCAGCTAAGGGATTGTAATTTTTAATTCTTTTGAAAAATCAATATTGTATTTAAAAGACATTATTTCACATAAACTAAAAGAGACCTTAGATACATTTGTCTGCTTAGCCACATGTTTGAGCACAAAACAATATGTAGATGTGTTGAAAGAGGGCAGGAAGCTCAGCTTCCTCAAGGACCTTTTTTTGCTTCACAATAAGCCAGTTACAGTTTAATCATTTTCTCCCTTAGCTAGTTATTACTACAAACTTTATAATCTCTAAGAAAAACGACTTAGACACCTTTTAGTTCTAATTAATACCAACTCCTTTAGAGTTAGAGACTTTTTTTTAAAAGAATCATTGAGCATATTTTTTCTTTGGTTTTTTAAGAACTTACACTCTCCAGGTCTTCTATTTTTTTTTTTTCTCTTTATTTCCTTAAATAAATGAAGCATAGTTTTATGTTTTATTAGAAATAAGCCACAGCAGTTGCTAGAACTGGCGTCCTTTCATTTTCAAGGGGTTAACTTTTATTGCATGGCATAAACTGCTAACAGTATCCCACATTGTATACTTTTCCAGAAAGGGTTGGACTCCTAAGGATTAGAAGCCTTATAAGCTTGAGGGAAAGCTGAAATTAATTTGAATAGTAACAGAAGGGATTATTTTTAATATCACAGTTCTTATGCTTTACAAAGGGTAAGATTTATTACCTAGTACAATCCATATCGGATCAGATCAAAGTTTCCTGTCTACCAATATATTCATTTGGAAAACAGTGGAGGAAAAGACACTATAGATGGTAGTTTTATGGTGCTTTTCTCTGCTGTACCAAAGTGCTGTGTCATCAATGAAATGTTAACCCTATGCTGCTTTTTCTGCATGCTTCTTAAATGTCGTCTCAATGCTTAATTGTCCTAACTTGTAATATTTTTGTATTAAATTTTTTTAGGAGTTCCTTGTAATTTCTTTACAATTTAAAATATATTAAACACAAAGTGTTTAGTAAAGTACAGAAGACAATTACTAATGTTTCTTGGTTGTTGGGTTTGTATGATCAATTGGGCAGACAATTTATATTTTAAGAACTAAGACCTCTGCTTTACCCAGAGGGAGAAAAAAAAAAAAAAAAAATAAGACCAATGGGGCGGAATCTATACTGAAAAAGATATCACAATCCTTTTTTTAAAAAAAAAAAACCTTGCTAACATACTAATCTAATGTCAGAGTGAGCTGCCTTAAGAGACGCTGTGCTACCAGAAAGTTCTAAAGCATAGGTTGGATGGGCACTGGACTGGCTACTGTGGAGAAAATAAGCACTGCCTGAGCACCTCAAATTGACTCTTGCATTAAAAAATCTAGTCACGTTGAACTTCACAGTCAGAAATCAGACATTTAAAAACAGGATCAGCTTCCAGCATCTCCCACATTCAACACAGGGGATTCTGAAAAATCTACACGTTGTCAAGACAAGACAAGACCTTTTCCCTAAGCTTGTATTGGTTTAATTTATGTACACTTACTTGACCATGTCAGTTATCTGATTTTCCAACTTAGATACCTGAGGAACAGTGCTCCCCCATAGAGAGGGAGAAATAGCTAAAGCTTCTAGCAGAATGAAGAGCCGACATTTGTGATGGCCTAGAGTCACCAAACAATTCAGGTTTAATACGACCTAAAAGCTAGCTACGTAATACAGATCTTAGTATTTCCACCTGAAGTGGTAGAAATATTTTAGCGTCTGGGAATAAAGTTTGAAGTTGGACAGATTTGGTATTGAAGTAAATGAAGTCTTACAGTAAATCGAGAGTCAGTGGTAAATTTTACTTCTTAAACAGTATTGGTTAACTTGGAGTGTGCATCTTTAAACAAGTAAAATGCCTTGTCCTAACCATAACCTATTGACTAATACGGTAGCACAAGGTAAGTGTGCCTCTTTTCCTATGCTTGGTTTTGTGTCATAGATAATGTAGGGGGGCGGCTGTCACTGGCGTATATTTATTGTAGAGTACATCCTGGTAAAAAGTTTAAATATAAGGTATAAATAATAGATGCTTATCGTCAAACTCCCAACCAGGTCTTTAGTGGTATCCGCTGTTAACAACTTGACATATGTCCTTCTAAACATTTTCAATACATACTTTAAAAAAACCAAAAATACAGAGATCATAATCATTGAATTCAAAAACTCACTTTTTCACCGAGATTAGGGACCATTGTCCCATCCACTTAAGTACTTACCTATACTATAGATGTAGAATATACTGTAGGGTTCGAGAGCATGAATTCTGCTTACCTGGGATGAATCTAGACTGCTTGGCCTAAGGAACTGCCATCCCGGGTTCCTTGTTTGTAAACTGAGGATAATGATTACCCATCTCACAGATGGGTTATGAGGATGAAAATGTTAATGTATCTAAAGCCTTTAGAGTATGGCGCCTGATGGTATAAGGCACTCTAAATGTAACCAATCATTTTTATTTTTAATGGTCAGATTTTATTGTACACCAAGTACAATAGCCTCCTGTAATGTAAATTTACTTTTTCACCATTTAGTATTACAGTGGAGCAATAACATATTTGTATCTATTGGGTAAATACAGCAGTCAATTCTGATGAACACCCCTGTTTAATGCACACTTCAAAGAGTCTCCAAAACTCCTCCCAGCCACTTTCTGGCACTAAGAATGTGTTATTTCAAAAGGAGCCGTTTAGGAATTTGTAGAAGGGAGATTTTTTTCTGAAAAGTGCTTTGTATATTTACTCAGGCTAGTATAGGAAAGAGTAATCTAGATATGTAAATAACAATCTGGGTTAGGGATCGGCAGAAAACAACTAAATTTTTAAGCACATGTTTAGTATTTAATGACTAAATACAATGATGAAGATTTTGTTAGAATTGGATGAAAGTATTTCTACTGTAGAGCACAATGTACAGGTTAAACCCAATTGTAAACTTCATGGAATTACCACACTTTGAGTAGCATACACTAATATTGCTGGAAGCCAGATCCCTGGTCTGTTTGCTAAATTAGCTAACATTTGGGTTTTTTTTTTTTTTTTTTTTTTTTTTTTTTT
>NW_016107615.1:2623898-2640731 GCF_001604975.1 Cebus imitator | reverse complement strand
TTTTAAGGCCACTTTCATCTATTTTGCCTTTCAGAGTCCTGGGTCCTCTTTTTTTAATTCAGCAAATATTTTTGAGTAATGTTTTCTAAAAAGTGTGTCTGGCACTGGAGATAGTAGTGAGCAAGAAGAAAAAGAGGCTCTGTTCTTGTGAAATGTAACTGCAAGGGAAGACAGTTTACCAAATCACTTTTTCTAAACCAGAAACTGCCAAACACTGCCAAGTTTCAGATGATTCCACCTAATCCCAGGTACTGTGTTTGCAGATGGCAAAGGGTACCTAACAGCTTGAGTTTTGATCCTTAAACTAAGCACACTTCGCTCTCTATGTCCCAGGACACCCTCTTTGTGATGCACATTACACGTGTCATTACATGTTTTTTTTTTCTTTTCTTTTTTGAGACATGGTCTTGCTCTGTCACCCAGGTTGGAGTGCAGAGGCATGATCCCAGCTCACCGCAACCTCTGCCTCCTGGGTTCAAGCAATTCTCCTTCCTCTGCCTCCCACGTAGCGTAGCTGGGATTACAGGCCTCTGCCACCACACCCATCTAATGTTTGTATGTTTAGTAGAGATGGGGTTTCACCATGTTGGCCAGGCTTGTCTCGAACTCCTGACCTCGTGATCCACCCACCTTGCCCTCCCAAAGTACTGGGACTACAGGTGTGAGCCACCACGCCCAGCCGTAATTACATGTTTTATGCCTGTCTTCTAGTGGTTACTATTATAATTTTAGGAAGTGAGTATTCACATCTTCAGTTACTACTTTTTTAAGCAGTGTACACTGACTTTTCAATCATGAAAGGAAAAGAAATTAGGCACTTCATGCTTCCACTTAAGAGGTTCGTTATGATTTTTCCTTTGTATTTATTTTTGTTTTTATTGAGACAGAATTTTGCTCTCGTTGCCTAGGCTGGAGTGCAATGGCGCGATCTCAGCTCACCACAACCTCCGCCTCCTGGGTTCAGGCGATTCTCCTGCCTCAGCCTCCCAAGTAGCTGGGACTACAGGCATGCGCCACCACGCCTGGCTAATTTTGGATTTTTAGTAGAGACGGTTTTCTCCATGTTGGTCAGGCTGAACTCCCGACCTCAGTTGATCTGCCCGCCTCGGCCTCCCAAAGTGCTGGGATTATAGGAATGAGCCACTGCACCCGGCCAATTTTTTACTTTTTAGAGGCAATTGGCATATATTTTTCTATTACTGTTGTTAAAAGTCAGGAACTCAGATGTTGGAATGTTATGCCAGCCACTGTTCCTCTCCTCAAACCCTCATCCCTGTGTAGTTTCCAAAGAAACAGTATATTAATCAGAGTACCTCTTTGTTAACTAGCTACAAGAGCCACTCCCGTCGTCCAGTCCAACTCTAGAGAGAAGCTGGTTTGGAGTTTGATTTCAGGCTTTACCACTCAAAAGGGTGGCCCATTTAGCTTCATCTGGAAACTCTAGAAACCATCTCAGGTTTCACCCAGGATCCTAATCGGAAGCCTCGTTGACAAGATCTCCCAGTGAACTGTATGCACGAGAAAGATTGAGAAGAACTAGTTTAGGGTCTAACTCAAAATAGAGGATCTTCTACCTCTCCTCCACATCTCTCCTGAATTCCTTGAGACTAGCAACAAATCTTAAAACTACCATCACATAGTTGATATTGGGAGTGAAGTAGAGGAATAAGCTTCCAAAGGGAAGACAGCTTACTGATTAAGACATGGGATGGAAAAATACTAGAGTAATAAATTGCTTTAAAGTCTTCTCATAAAAGATAGTGATCTTGCCCACATTAATAATGTCACTGTCAACATCTAAGGCTCTGACCAACGGATCAAATTAACCAGATGATCTGGGGACACACCCTCTCTCTGCTTGTGTCCTTGTCAGTAAATTGGAGATTCTTAATTACCTGCCTCGTGTTGTGAAGAATAAATGAGACAATGCATATACTTATTGGCCCCGTCCAACACATAGCAATGTGCAGTGTAACCATTTCATTCCCGGTTGGTGGAGGATGCTAGGAGGACATGTTAGGAGCAGAACGTCCTGTTCCCTTATGCTGGGATTTACATCGTTCACGTTGTGTTCTGTAGCCACGCTCAGTTATATGTTGCAGTACATCCAACGCTGACTTTGAGATCACGGCTACGTCATTCCTGATTTCATTGAGAACCGTCCTTTGGTTGAATAGATTTCATTTTCAGATAGGGTCAGTGAGCTCTGCCTTCCTTGAATCCCTGCATATTTGAGACTTCTTGTGTTGCCTTACACAAAAATGAATCCTTGATACAACTGTGTTATTCTTGAGTCACATTTTCTTCCCTTTACAACTCAGCTGATTATTATTAAAGTATAAGTCAAGGACTCCCAACAGGAGAAACGGTGGTATTCTACCCAAGACCTGCTGAAGCAGAAGGTAGGCAGAGTGAGAGCTGAAATCCACACTTGGGTGCAGACGTTCCCACTGCGTGCTGCTCCACCGTCTTCTGCCAGCCGCTGCTGCTGTGCACATGTTGGAGCCCAACAGAGCTTTTTCCTCCGCATAATTGTTTTATACCTAGATTGCCACAGATTCTTTGGCCTTGAAATTCAGGATATGCCTAGTCGTTGATCACTTCTGAAGCTGTCGTCAAATGCAGTAAAGACTTTTTTCACATTTTTTTTAAGATTCCTAAGACCTTGGTTAATAATCCTGAGTATGTCTGTCTGTTGTTGTTATTGTTGTTCTGTGAGACAGTCTCACTCTGTACCCAGGCTGGTGTGCAATGGCATGATCGGTGCTCACTGCAACTTCTGCTTCCTGGGTTCAAGCGATTCTCCTGCCTCAGCCTCCCAAGTAGCGGGGACTACAGGCACACACCACCACACCCAGCTAATCTTTGTGTTTTAGATGGGGTTTTACCATGTTGGCTAGGCTGGTCTCGAACTCCTGACCTCAAGAAATCTGCGTTGGCTTCCCAAAGTACTGGGATTACCATGCCTGACCTCTGGGTATGTCTTTGGGTAATATTTTGTTGACCTTTCTGCAGGCTTAGCTGAAGTCAGTAACTATAAATACACAATGGCACCAATTTGCACCATTGTGATTTTTTTCTCCACCAGTCCTTACTAGATCTGGGGAAGTGGATGTCTTAAACAGTGACTAAGACTAGCAGGAATCCTATTTATGGAGCATTTAACAGTCAATATTTTGCAAGTACTCTTAAGTACTTTGCGGGGGGCAGGGGGTGTAATACCTCTCGTCAGTGAGACTATCCCTGAATGGTATAAGTAACGCTTGTAAGTTCAAGTTCTGTTGCCTGTCTGGAAGGATCTCCATGCCTGAAAGGAACCAGTATGTCTGTCGTGTGGACTTCCTGTGTAAGACCGGAAGCTCTGCTGCAATGAGAGGGCCTATCAGAAGGGTTATGACGTTCAGGATGCTTGAAGTTGAGATTTTTTTGGTCCTGGGTTGGTTTGCAGCGTGCTGTGAGATAGAGGCTCGGCAACAGAGGACCGGGGTGGTCTTACAGGAATTGTGAACTTTCATGGCGCAGGAAGCCTGTCTCCTCTTCACATTCAGTCACATTCTTTGAAATACATGGATCTCCTATAAGGTTCCTTCTCCCTTTTATTCATGCAGTTGCCTCTTCCTGGAGTACCTTCTCCCCTCCTCATTCACCTCACTCGAAATCAAGTGAGTGCCTCAGACCAGTATCCTCCTGCTCCGACCACTTCTGTCTCTGCCTCCAATCTGAGCGAGGTGCCCATTTCCCTCTCAGCTCTGAATTGCTTCTTGTGCTAGCTACTCTTTATTAGTGTTCCTGAGGGGCAGACTGTCACACTTACCTCTGGATCCCCAGAGCCTAGCACAGTGCCTGGAAAATTGTAGATGTTTGATTCATTAATTTGAGGTGTTGACAAGAGGTGGGGAGGTTGCTGTCAAGGGGATGGATGATAAAATACCATATAATTAGGCATTTCTGGAAAGTAAATTCCAAAAATGAAAAGGTGGCATACTGTAGTGAAAACACCACTTTTGTCTTAGGGATGTTAGCTTGAACGAGTTACTTTACTGCTGAACACCAATTTCTTATTAGGAAGTATCTGTGTAAGACGTCTTGCTTTTGAGATGGTTTTAAGGATTAGCAATTGTGTAAATCTAGCACAGTGACTAAATAAATCAGCTTTTCATACATGGCATGATGATTATTACTGTTTTTATTTTTACAAACGTGCCAGAAAAAACATTTGACAGGATGATTTGTTGAAAACAGTTTGTTGTAATTAGATTTACAAAGCAGTACTACTATGGATAGGAATACAGAAGTAGTTTATTGAACAAACCGTTCTTTACAATTTTAAATAATTATGATGGGTCATCTTAAAATACACAATTGTTTTTTGCATGCAACCTAGTTGAGTAATAGGGTGTGTGTGTGTGTGTGTGTGTGTGTGTGTGTGTGTAATCAGTTCCCTTGTGTTACTTTATCTCCAGTTTTTTCTCTTGCCCTTAACATCTATCGTTTTTTTTTTTTTTTGTATTGTCAAGAATTAGAAAATGCTCTTTTAAAAGCGACTTTGTGCCTAACATCCATTTTGTAATCTATTATTTATAGAAAAACATCAGAAACTCCATCAACATTAAGAACCAAGGTTTAAAGGCACAGCATTTCAGATTTCTTTTGGCTTCTGTTTCAATGATCTCACTAGGCTTCAATTTTAAAACATCAGTCAAGGTCAAAATAGCATTCGACTTTTCTGTTTGTGTTTGAACATTATTTTTCTGGCATAGACCTTTAAGTTCTACTTAATTCTTATTTCTTATGGTAGTAAAATAGATGTTTGTACGGAAAATTTCAAAGTAAAACAAATTGGGGTGTATGTGTCCACACACACGTGTAAGTAAAGAGAAAATCACAGGTGTAAATTTTATCTAGCTTTGCAGAAGTCTTAGGGGCTACTAAATCTTGGCAAATAAGCCATTTCTGTGAGAAATGTGGAGCAGATAGCATGGTTTTAGAGTTGTTATTGTACCATAACCCAGCTAATACCGACTGATACGCTCTATCCCAAAGCTGAGCCACCAGGACATTCTCCTCTCCATATAATGTCCTACACAACTGTATCACGTTCTGGACACTTTACTGTGCACTTATAAACAAACCAATAAGTTGTGCTTTAACATAAAAGAGATGGTACTATACATGTGTTTGTGTGACTTGATTTGATTTCATTTAATATATTAAAACATTCTTCCATGTTTTTATTCAAAAAGCTTTATTGAGCTCTGACATAAAGTACATATTTAAATCGTGCAGTTTTATGTGTTTTGAGATGTATATGCCTGTGAAACAATCACGCTTAAGAAAATAAACATACCTGTCACCTTTACATGATGTGGAGTGATAGGCATTGGAGACTTGCAAGGGTGGGGGTGTTTGAGGGGGAGAAATTACTTAATGGGTATAATGTTTGGGTGATGTTTACACTGAAATGCAAGACTTTCTCACCGCTAAATATATTCACACATCAAAACAGCACTTCTACCCCTTAAACTTACACAAATAAACGTATCTGTCATCTTTAAAAGTTTCCTGTTGCCTTTTGGGAATGAATTCCTCTGCCTCGGCCCTACCTGTCCTGCCTCACCATTCTCAGAAAACCACTGATTTGTTTTCTGTCACTATAGGTGGGCTTATGTTTTCCAGAATTTTATGAAAATGGAATCATAGTTTACTCTTCTGGGAGGGAACAGCCTGGCTTCTTTCCGTGTAATTACTTGGAGGTTTGTCCATGTTTCATCAATTATTCATTCCTTTTGGAAATGAACTACTTTTTGCTAAATATTCTATTGTATGGCTGTACCGTAAATCATTTAACCAATAACCTGTGGGTCAGCATTTGGATTGTTTCTGCTTTTGGGCCCTTACTGATAATGTCGCTGTTAAGGTTCATGTACAAGTCTTATTTGTGTACAGGACATGCTTGCTTTCATTTTTCCTGGGTAAATACCTAGAAGGAAATACTATGTGTATGTTTGCTTTTTGAAGAAACTTGTCAAATTGTTGTTTGTTTGGAGATGGTCTTTTTCTTGCCAAGGCTGAATGCAAAGGCATAGTCACACCTCACTGCAGCTTCTGCCTCCCCAGCTCAAGCGATCCTCTCACCTCAGCGATCACCTCTCCTGAGTAGCTGAGACTACAGGCACGAGCCACCACACCCAGCTAACTTTTTTTTTTTTTTTTTTTGATAGAGATGAGGTCTTGCTATATTGCCCACACTTGTCTAGAACTCCTAGACTCAAGCAAGCCTTCTGCCTCTGCCTCCAAAAGTGTTGGTATTATAGGCATGAGCCACTGCGCCTAGCCTTGCCAAATCGTTTTTTAAAGTTGTTGTACTATATACTATTTTACATTTTCAACCAGTAGTATATGACTGGTCTTGCTCGTCTGTGTCCTCACCAACTTGGTATGATTAGTCTTGAAACAAACATAAATCTAAGTTTCTTCAAATATAAATTTATTAAATGTAAATAAATCTAAAATTATTCAAAGAGTTGCAAAGATAGTACAGTGAGTTCCCCTATGTTCTTTACCCAGCATCCCCTGGTAGTAATGCTTTTGGTAAACTGACCAAAACTAAGACATTAACATTGGTGCAATACTTTTAACAACGCTAGAATTCATTCAGATTTTTTCCCAGCTTTTCACCAAATATCCTTTTGCTGTTCCAAGATCCAGTCCAGAATACCACATTGCATGGGGTCATTATGTTTTCTTTGTCTCCTCCAATTTGTGACGCTTTCTTGCATCTCTTCTGTTTTTTATGTCCTTGTCATTTTTAAGAAGTCTGGTCAAGTATTTTATAGAATGCCCCTTCAGTTGGGTTTGCCTGATGTTTTCTCATGTTCAGACAGGTGTTTTGGGTTTGGGGGAAGACTCAGACTTTAAATGTTCTTCTCATGACATCATTACGGAGGGTACATGATGACATGACTTGTTATTGGTGACTTTGATAATTTGGTGTAGTATCATTTAATGCAGTATCTGCATGATTTCTCCACTAGAAAGCTGCTGTTTTTCTTTTTTCATAGTCTGTCCATTACAAGTGACTTTTGAATTCCAGCCCACATCCAAGGAGAGAGAAATTGAGCTCCACCTCTTGAGGGGAAGAGTATCAAACAATCTCTGGATATGTGTTAAAACCACCACAGTAATCAATACGTATTTTGGGAGGATACTTTGAGTCTATGCAGATAACTTGTTTCTCTTTCAAGTATGGCCCTCTAATTTTCACATTCATAAGAGAATGTTACCAGCATCAATTATTTGGAGTTTTAATCATAATTTTATATTTTCCTCTTCCCTTTTACATTTTTAGATACGGGGTTTTGCTCAGTTACCCAGGTTGTAGTGCACGGGTGCAATTGTAGCTCACGGTAGCCTCCAACTCCTGGACTCAAACAATCCTCCAGACTTGGTCTCCTGTGTAGCTCGGAGTACTGGCACGCACCAGCCGTCTCCCTGTGCTGCCTACACTAGGCTGCTCTCCAATTCCTGGACTCAAGTGATCCTTCTACCTTGGCCTCTGAAAATGCTGGGATTACAGGCGTAAGCCTCTCTGTCTGGCTTTTATGTTTACTATTTGGCTTTCTTCTGTAAGGAATATTTATCCCTTCATTCATTTTTTTCAGGCATTTATATCAATGCAAAGTTTGGGAATCCCCAAGGCCACCCTCACTTCTGACACCAACTGCAAACTCTGGGGTCTCCAAGATTACCCTCCAGTTCAACATTTCTCTAGAAGGATGTACAGAATTCGGCAAAGCCATGTACTCATGGTTATGGTTTATTACAACAAAAGGGTACAGATTAAAATCACCCAAGGAAGGAGGCACAAAGGGCAAAGGCCAAGAGACACTAAGTGCAGAGTTTCCAGTTTTCTTCTCCCAGTAGAGTTGTATGGACACTGCTTACCGTCCCAGCAATAGTGTGGCAACACACATGGTACTGCCAAGTAGGGAAGCTCTTCCAAGCCTTGGCGTACACATTTCATCTGGGCTGGGTCACATGTGTGTGTGCATTTCTAGCCTCTCCTCAGATCAGACATTGAGTTTGATACCCAATGGCGTAAGGTGGCCCACTACAATTCACCTTGTTAACATAGATTATTTGCCAGGTCTCAGCTCCCACCCCCAGATAAACAAAGACACTATTATCAGGCAGGATATTCAAGGGCTAAGAGAGCACTTCCCAGGAGCTGGAGTCAAAGCTAATTTCACCAGTGTCTTTTCGGCAAGGCTAGTTTTTCACTGAACTATCAGGGTTGAGTCATGAATATTTATTTTATTCTAGAGGTTAGAATCCAGTCCTAAAAGTTAGGATACTTACTTTGTTGCTCACATTATAGCTTCTTTAACCATTGGGAATTCTTTCAGGTTGACTCCCATGTTCTTTCGTCACTGTCCTTTATAAAAAAGCACTTTGTTACTTTCTAGCATTTCAAAATACTCCAGGCTTAGCTAGTATTTTCCAGCCCTCAGTCATAGAACCAAACATTTCTTTAAAGACCTTGGATTCTTTTATTGGAGAATGGTATTTAGAAACCAAGATCTGGACTCTAGGTGCGTTCATTGCTCCTGACGTATCATTGCTTCTAGGTCCCTTCGTATATGTTTGTATACTTCACCCATGTATACTCACATATCTATTTCATAAATATGCATTAATGCTAATATTGCAAACTCAAATCCCAGGCCACAGGGTTCATTCTAGCCTTCCTCCCTGGCTTACCTGTCACTCCTTTCTTGTAACCCTGCTCTCATTATCTACAATTTATTATTTGTTGAACTACAGTATATATTTAATATAGCTTCAGAACTACTAACCTATGCTTGTGTCAAAAACAATTTACTCCAACAGAGTACAGCGTTTTGCATACAATTCCAATTTTCTGTATTATGCCATTATTGCATTGCTATAAAGAAATACCTGAGACTGGTAATTCATAAAGAAAAGAGTTCTATTTGGCTCATGATTCTGCAGGTTGTACAGGAAGCACGGTGCTCTGGTATCTGCTTAGCTTCTGAGAAAACCTCAAGGAGCTTTTACTCATGGCAGAAAGTGAAGTGGGAGCAGGCACTTCACATTGTGAAAGGAGGAAGGCAGGCTTGGGGGAGGGATCCCACACTTTTACACAACTAGATCTCATGTGAACTGAGAAAGGGAGCTCATTTATCACCAAATTGATGGTGCCAAGCCATTCCTGAGGGATCCGCCCCATGATCCAAACACTTCCCACTAGGCCCTACCTAAAACATTGGGGATTACATTTCAATGTGAGATTTGGGCAGGGACAAATATCCAAACTATTTCATTCTACCCCTGGCCCCCTTAAGTTTCATGTCTTTCTCTCATCACAAAATACAATCATCTCTTCCCAATAGTCCCCTAAAATCTTAACTCATTTCAACATTAACTCCAAAGTCCAAAGTTTCATCTGAAGATGAGTTCCTTCCACCTATGAGCCTGTAATAACTTATTTACTCCCAAGATACAATAGAGGTATAGGCATTGGGTAAACATTCCCTTTCCAAAAGAGAGAAATTGGCCAAGAGGAATGTATTACAGTCTTTATGCAAGTTCAAAACCCATCAAAGCAGTCACTAAATCTTAAAGCTCCAAAATAGTCTCCTTTGACTCCAAGTCCCACATCCAGGGCACACTGGTGCAAGAAGTGAGCTCCCAAGGCCTCGGGAAGCTCAGCGTCTGTGGCCTTACAGGGTTCAACCCCTACAGCTGCTACCACAGTTTGAGTTCCTGAGGCTTTTCCAGGTACTGGAGAAAGCTGCCAGTGGATCTACCATTCTGGGGGCTGGAGGATGGTGGCCCCTTTCCCACAGCTCCACTAGGCAGTACTCCAGTGGGCACTTGATATGGAGACTCCAACCCCACATTTTCTCCCCACACTACCCTAGTGGAGGTTCTCTGTGAGGGCTCCAACCCTGCAGCAGTCTTCTGCCTGGACATCCATGCTTTCCAATACAGTTTTGAAATTTAGCAGGAAGGTGCCAAGCCTCCCTCCCTCCTGCACTCTGTGTGCCTACAGGCTTAACACTATGTAAAAACTGCTAAGGTTAATGGCTTTCACCCTCTTAAGTGGTGGCCTGAGCTGCATCTGGGCCTCTTTGAGCACAGGCAGGAGCTGGAGTGGCCAGGATGTTGAAGCAGTGTTCTGAGGCTCCACAGGGCATTGGAGGTCCTGGGCCTGGCCAAGAAAACCATTCAGTCCTCCTAGCCCTCAGGGCCTATGATGACAGGGGCTGCTTGAGAGATCTTTTCCCCACTGAGGTCCCTTTGAGGATTTTTCCCCATTGTCTTGGAAATCAGCACTTGGCTCCCTTTTATTTATGCAGATATCACTAGCAATTGGTTGCTCAATAGCCTGCTTGAATTCCTCTTCTGAAGATTTTTCTTTCTCTGCCACTTGGCCAGGCTGCAAATTTTTCAAACTTTTATGCTCTGCTTCCCATTTAAATATAGACTCCCACTTTTTATCATGTATTTGCTTCCACATATGAGTGTAGGCTGTTAGAAGAAGCCAGGCCACACTTGAATATTTTACTGCTAAGAAATTTCCTCTGCCAGATACCTGAAATCATCACTCTGAAGTTCCAACTTCCACAGATCACTAGAGCAGGGACACAACACAGCCAAGTTCTTTGCTAAGGAATAACATGTGTGACCTTTGCCCCAGTTCCCAATAATTCCTAATTTCCATCTGAGACCTTGTCAGTCAACTTTACTGTCCATATCACTATCAGCATTTTGGTCACAATCATTTAGCCAATCTCTAAGAAGTCCCAAACTTTTCCTCATCTTCCTGTCATTTGAACCTTCGAAATGCTAAAAACCTTTGCCTATTACCCAGTTTCAAACCAGTATTTTCTTAAGTTACTTAGATTAGTCTTTTTATCTCACCCTTTCAGAGACGTTATATCATGTAATTGTAATGTAATTGAGTTCATTCTTCAGTCTGAATTTCATCCTGATATTTTTGTTGAATTACTTCCTAATTTGCATGTAGCAAAATTTACTCTTTGCTGTATACAATTTGATGGGTTTTGACAAATGTAGAGTCATTTACATATCAACCACCAAAATACCATAGAGAAATAGTTCCATCACTGTAAAAATTCCTGTGTGTAGTCACTTTGTAGTCATCCGCATTCTTTCAACCCTCAAACAATCATTGGTCTATTTTCCACATAGTTTTGCTTTTTTTTTTTTTTTTTTTTTTTTTGAGATGGAATCTCGCTCTGTTAACCAATCTGGAGTGCACTGGAGTGATCTAGCCTGACTGCAACCTCTGCCTCCCGGGTTCAAGCGATTGTTCTGACTCAGCCTCTCAAGTAGCTGGGATTACAGGCGTGCACCACCATGCCTGGCTAATTTTTGTATTTTTAGTAGAGCTGGGGTTTTGCTATGTTGGCCAGGCCAATCTACAACTCCTGACCTCAGCTGATCCACTCGCCTTGGTCTCCCAGAGTGCTGAGATTACAGACGTGAGCCACGGCGCTTGGTCAGTTTTGCCTTTTGTAGGTTGTCATATAAATGAAAGAATGTATAGCTTTTTGAATCTGACTTCTTTCCATTTCTGAAATGGATTCATGATTCATTCATTTTGTTAGATGAATCAATATTTCATTTATTTATATTGCGAATTACTTCTCCACTGTATGGATATATCACAATTTGTTTATCCATTCACTTGAACATTTTGGTAGTTTCCAGTATTTGTCAGTTATGGATAAAGTGGCTATAAACATTTATGTGCAAATTTTTTTGCAGCCAGAAATTTTCAGTTTACTTGGGTAAATGCATAGAAGTGGGATTGAGAGGGAGGTTGTTTAGTATATATAAGTTTAACTTTACAGGAAATAGCTAAACTAGCAAAGTAGCTGTACCGTTTTTTTATTATCACCACAGTTTAATGAGAGTCTCTGTTGCTCTACATCCTTGATAACATTTGTAATTGTCATTTTTAAAAACTCCATTCTAATAGGTGTGTAGTGGTATCTCAATGTGGTTTTAATTTGCATTTCTATAATGATTAATAATGTTGACTAAGTTTTCATGTGTTTACTTCCCAGCCATATATCTTCTATGGTGCAGTGTCTATCCAGAACGTTTGTGCATTTTAATTTTTATTTTAAAAAAAATTTAAAAATATTTTATTGCACCTTAGGTTCTGGGGTACATGTGAAAAACATGCAGGATTGTTGCATAGGTATACACCTGGCAATGTGGTTTGCTACCTCCATCCCCATCACCTATATCTGGCATTTCTCCCTATGTTATCCCTCCCGAACTCCATACCCCCTGCTGTTCCTCCCCTAGTCCCCCCCACCAGACCCCAGTGTGCGATGCTCTCCTCCCTCCATGTGTTCTCATTGTTCAACACCCACCTATGAGTGAGAACATGCGGTGTTTGATCTTCTGCTCCTCTGTCAGTTTGCTGAGAATGATGGTTTCCAGGTTCATCCATATCCCCACAAAGGATAGGAACTAATCGTTTTTTATGGCTGCATAGTATTCCATGGTGTATATGTGCCACATTTTCCCTATCCAGTCTATCGTCGATGGGCATTTGGGTTGGTTCCAGGTCTTTGCTATTGTAAACAGTGCTGCTATGAACATTTGTGTGCATGTGTCTTTATAGTAGAATGATTTATAATCCTTTGGATATATACCCAGTAATGGGATTGCTGAGTCAAATGGAATTTCTATTTCTAGGTCCTTGAGGAATCGCCACACTGTCTTCCACAATGGTTGAACTAATTTACACTCCCACCAACAGTGTAAAAGTGTTCCAATTTCTCCACATCCTCTCCAGCATCTGTTGTCTCCACATTTTTAATGATTGCCATTCTAACTGGCATGAGATGGTATCTCAATGTGGTTTTGATTTACATTTCTCTAATGACCAGTGATGATGAGCATTTTTTCATACGTTTGTTGGCTTCATATATTTCTTGTTTTGAAAAGCGTCTGTTCATATCCTTCGCCCACTTTTGAATGGGCTTGTTTTTTTTTCTTGTAAATCTGATTTAGTTCTTTGTTGATTCTGGTTATTAGCCCTTTGTCAGATGGGCAGATTGCAAATTTCTTTTCCCATTCTGTTGGTTGCCGGATCACTCTAATGATTGTTTCTTTTGCCGTGCAGAAACTCTGGAATTTAATTAGATCCCATTTTTCTATTTTGGCTTTTGTTGCCAATGCTTTTGGTGTTTTAGTCATGAAGTCCTTGCCTATATCTATGTCCTGAATGGTTTTGCCTAGGTTTTCTTCTAGGGTTTTTATGGTGTTAGGAATTATGTTTAAGTCTTTAATCCATCGGGAGTTAATTTTAGTGTTAGGTGTCAGGAAGGGGTTCAGTTTCTACTTTCTGCACATGGCTAGCCAGTTTTCCCAACACCATTTATTAAACAAGGAATTCTTTCCCCATTGCTTATGTTTGTGAGGTTTGTCAAAGATCAGATGTTTGTAGACATGTGGTGTTGCCACCAAGGCCTCTGTTCTGTTCCATTGGTCTATATAGTTTGAAGTCAGGTAGCTTGATGCCTCCGGCTTTGTTCTTTTTGCATAGCATTGACTTGGCTATGCGGGCTCTCTGTTGGTTCCCTGTGAAGTTTAAGGTGGTTTTTTCCAGTTCTGTGAAGAGGGTCATAGGTAGCTTGTTGGGGATAGCATTGAATCTATAAATTACTTTGGGCAGTATGGCCATTTTCACAATATTGATTCTTCCTAACCATGAGCATGGAATATTTTTCCATCTGTTTGTGTCCTCTGTTATTTCCTTGAGCAGTGGTTTGTAGTTCTCCTTGAAGAAGTCCTTTACATCCTTTGTTAGCTGTATACGTAGGTATTTTATTCTCTTTATAGCAGTTGTGAATGGCAGTTCGTTCTTGATTTGGCTCTCTTTAAGTTTGTTATTGGTGTATAGGAATGCTTGTGATTTCTGTACATTGATTTTGTATCCTGAGACTTTGCTGAAGTTGCTTATCAGTTTATGGAGATTTTGGGCTTAGATGATGGGGTCTTCTAAATATACAATCATGTCATCTGCAAATAGAGACAATTTGACTTCCTCCTTTCCTAATTGAATACCTTATTTCTTTTTCTTGCTGATTGCTCTGGCTAGAACATCCAGTCCTATATTGAAAAGGAGTGCTGAGACAGGGCACGTTTGTCTAGTGCCAGATTTCAACGGAAATGCTTCCAGTTTTTGCCCATTCAGTATAATATTGGCTGTGAGTTTGTCATAAATAGCTTTTATTATTTTGAGATGTGTTCTGTTGATACCTATCTATTGAGAGTTTTTAGCATAAAGTGCTGTTGAATTTTGTCAAAGTCCTTCTCTGCATCTATTGAGATAATCATGTGGTTTTTGTCTTTGGTTCTGTTTATGTGGTGGATTACGTTTATAGACTTGCATATGTTGAAACAGCCTTGCATCCCTGGGATGGAGCCTACATGATCTTGATGGATAAGCTTTTTGATGTGTTATTGCAATTGGTTTGCCTGTATTTGATTCAAGATTTTTGCATCTATGTTCATCATGGATATTGGCCTGAAGTTTTCTTTTCTTGTTGAGTCTCTGCTGGGTTTTGGTGTCAGGATGATGTTGGTCTCATAAAATGATTTGGGAAGGATTCCCTTTTTTTGGATTGTTTGGAATAATTTCAGGAGTAGGACCAGCTACTCTTTGTATGTCTGGTAGATTTCGGCTGTGAACCCATCTGGACCTGGGCTTTTTTTTGTTGATAGGTTATTAATTGCTGCCTCAACTTCAGCCCTTGTTATTGGTCTATTCAGGGTTTCTACTTCTTCCTGGTTTAGGCTTGGGAGGGTGCAAGTGTCCAGGAATTTGTCCATTTCTTCCAGGTTTACTGGTTTATGTGCATAGAGTTGTTTGTAGTAATCTCTGACGGTGGTTTGTATTTCTGTGGAATTGGTGGTGATATCTTCTTTATCATTTTTTATTGCATCTGTTTGATTCTCCTCTCTTTTCTTTTTTTTATTAATCTGGCTAGTGATCTATTTTGTTGATCTTTTAAAAAAACCAGTTCCTGGATTTATTAATTTTTTGGAGGGTTTTTTTGTGTCTCTATCTCCTTCAGTTCTGCTCTGATCGTAGTTATTTCTTGTCTTCTGCTAGCTTTTGAGTTTTTTTGATCTTGTTCCTCTAGCTCTTTCAATTTTGATGATAGGGTGTCAATTTTACATATTTCCTTGCTTCTCATATGGGCATTTATTTCTATAAATTTTCCTCTAGACACTGCTTTAAATGTGTCCCAGAGATTCTGGTACATTGTGTTATCATTCTCATTGGTTTCGAAGAACATCTTTATTTCTGCCTTCATTTTATTGTTTATCCAGTCAACATTCAAGAGCCAGTTGTTCAGTGTTCATGAAGTTGTGCGGTTCTGAGTTAGCTTCTCAATCCTGAGTTCTAATTTGATTGCACTGTGGTCTGAGAGACGGTTTGTTATGATTTCCGTTCTTTTGCATTTGCTGAGGAGTGATTTACTTCCAATTACGTGGTCAATTTTAGAATAGGTTTGACATGGTGCTGGGAAGAATGTATATTCTGTGGATTTGGGGTGGAGAGTTCTGTAAATGTACATTAGGTTTGTTTGGTCCAGATCTGAGTTCAAGTCCTGGATACCCTTGTTAATTTTCTGTCTCGTTGATCTGTCTAATATTGATGGTGGAGTGTTAAAGTCTCCCACTATTATCATGTTGGAGTCTAAATCTTTTTGTAGGTTATTAAGAACTTGCTTTATGTGCCTGTGTGCTCCTGTGTTGGGTGTATATATATTTAGGATAGTTACCTCTTGTTTTTGCATTGATCCTTTTACCATTATGTAATGCCTTTCTTTGTCTCTTTTGATCTTTGTTGGTTTAAAGTCTATTTCATCAGAGACTAGTATTGCAACTCCTGCTTTTTTTTGCTCTCCATTTGCTTGGTAAATCTTCCTCCATCCCTTTATTTTGAGCCTATGTGTATCCTTGTATGTGAGATGGGTTTCCTGGATACAGCACACCAATGCGTTTTCACTTTTTATCCAATTTACCAGTCTGTGTCTTTTGATTGGGGCGTTTAGCCCATTTACATTTAAGGTTAATATTGTTATGTGTGAATTTGATCCTGCCATTTTGATGCTAGCTGGATGTTTTGCCCATTAGTTGATGTAGTTTCTTCATTGTGTCGATGGTCTTTACCATTTGGTACATTTTTGGAGTGGCTGGTACTGGTTGTTCCTTTCTATGCTTAGTGCTTCTTTCAGTAGCCCTTGTAAGGCAGGGCTGGTGGTGATGAAATCTCTCAGCAATTGCTTGTTCGTAAAGGATTTTATTTCTCCTTCACTTATGAAGCTTAGTTTGGCTGGATATGAAATTCTAGGTTGAAAATTATTTTCCTTAAGGATGTTGAATATTGGCCCCACTCTCTTCTGGCTTGTAGGGTTTCTGCCAAGAGATCCACTGTGAGTCTGATGGGCTTCCCTTTGTGGGTAACCCGACCTTTCTCGCTGGCTGCCCTTAGCATTTTTTTCCTTCATTTCAACCCTGGTGAATCTGATGATTATGTTCCTTGGGGTTGTTTTTCTTGAGGAATATCTTTGTGGTGTTCTCGGTATTTCCTGGACTTGAATATTGGCCTGCCTTGCTAGGTTGGGGAAGTTCTCCTGAATAATATCCTGGAGATTGTTTTCCAGCTTGAATTTATTTTCTCTGTCACATTAGGGTACACCTATCAACCATAGATTAGGTCTTTTCACATAATCTCATATTTCTTGGAGG
>NW_016107615.1:2622528-2623735 GCF_001604975.1 Cebus imitator | reverse complement strand
GGCTGTTGAAACTTGTGTATGCTTCATGACGTTCTCATGTTGTGTTTTTCAGCTCCATATTTTTCTCTAAGTGGTTTCTTCTCTTTAGCATTTCGTCAAACCTTTTTTCAAGGTTTTTAGTTTCCTTGCATTCTAACACAATGTTAGAACGTGTTCTTTTAGCTCAAAGAAATTTGTTATTACCCACCTTCTGAAGCCTGTTTCTGTCAATTCATCAGACTCATTCTCCATCCAGCTTTGTTCCCTTGCTACTGAGGAGTTGTGATCCCTTTGAGTAGGAGAGGTGTTCTAGTTTTGGGTATTTTCATCCTTTTTGCACTGGTTTCTTCCCATCTTTGTGGATTTATCTACCTGTGGTCTTTGTAGTTGGTGACTTTCGGATGGGGTCTCTGTGTGGACGTCCTTTGTGTTGATGATGAAGTTATTTCTTTCAAAGAGCAGACGTGCTTAATTTTGATTAGTTCCAATTGATCATTTTTAAAGCAATCAACATTTGGTGTCATATGTAAAATATTTTGCCTAACCAAAGTTCACAAACGTTTTCTTTTATGTTACTTACGGATTTCAGTTTTACTATTAGGTCTGGGATTCATTTTGAGTTAATTTTTGCATATGTTGCAAGATATGACTCAAAGTTCATTTCTTTGCACATGGATGTCCAATTCTTCCAGCACCATTTGTTGAAAAGACTATTCTTTCTTCACTGAATTGCCTTTGCACTTAGTTTATCAGACTTACACTTAAATAGTTTATATTTTTTGGTATAGGCAATACTGTTGTTTTAAGGTTACAGTTCCCAGTTTTTCACTGCTGGTACATAGAAATACAATTTATTTTTGTTTATTGACCGATTCTGCAGCCTTGCTAAATGTACCTGCTTGCTCTGATAGCTCCTTTGGGGTTTCTTTGGAAGTTTATATACAGATAATAATGTCATCTGTTGATAGACATGGTTTTGTTTATTTCTATAATCTGCATGCTATTTAAAATACTTTTTTTCATGTTATTGCACTGAATGGGACTTCTAGTACGGTATTGAATAGGAACAGTCAGAGATGACGTCTTTACATTTGTTTCTGATCCTGGAGGATGAGCATTCATTCTTGCACCACAAAATATGATGTTACCTGTAAGTTTTCTCTAGATGCTTTTTGTGAAGTCGAGGAAATATTGTTTCTAGTTTGCTGGATTTTTTTTTTTTTTTTTT
>NW_016107615.1:2602777-2622327 GCF_001604975.1 Cebus imitator | reverse complement strand
GAGTAGCTGGGACCACAGGCGCATGCCACCATGCCCAGCTAATTTTTGTATTTTTAGTAGAGATGGGGTTTCACCATGTTGGCCAGGATGGTCTCGATCTCTTGACCTCATGATCTACCCCCCTCCGCCTCCTAAAGTGCTGGGATTACAGGCGTGAGCCACCGAGCCCAGCCTGCTGAATATTTTATAATGGATAAATGCTGAATTGTAAATGCTTTTCTTACAAGCATAAAGGTAATCATATGATTTTTCTTCTGTAGTCTGTTGATGTAGTGAAGTATACTAAGTTTTGAAAGTTGAACCAAGCTTATATTCCTGGGATAAACCCCACTTGGCCATGATGTACTGTCATTTTTATATGTTTCTGGATTCATTTGTTAATGTTTTGTTCCCGGTTCATGGGGGAGACGTTTTATTTGTTTACTTTGCAATGTCTTTGGTATCAGGATAAGGCTGGCTCCATAAACTGACTTGGGGCGTGATCCTTCCTATTTTACCCTATGGAGGTTTGTGTGTACTGTAATAGGTATTAGTTCTATCTTAACTACTTGGGAGAAATCACCAGTGAAGCCATCTCAGTCTAGACTTTGTTCTGTTGGAATGTTTTTAACCACGAATCTGTTTCTTTAGGAGATACAGATTATCCATGTTTTCTATTCTTTCATAGTTTGTGCCTTTGAAGGAATTTGTCACTTTGCCCAAGTTTTTGAATTTATGAGCTAAGGTTATTTGTACTATGAAAGACATTATCTTTTTAATATCTTTAGGGTTTAATAGCTACGTTTTGAATACAAAATTGGTATGGTGTCCTTCCAGTATTGGTTATTCATGTCATTTCTTTAAAGATTTTTTCAGACTGCTAGAGATTTATTTATCTATTTTATTATATTTTCCAAGAACCAGCTTTTGGGTTGATTTTCTCTATTGTTTTCTATTTTAAATTTGATTTAGTCTCTGCTCTTAATTATTTTATTTCTTCTGCTTGCTTTAGGTTACATTTGTATTTTTTTCTAGTTTCCTCAGGTGCAAGCTTCAGTCTTTCATTGGAGGCTCTTTTTTTGTTTTTTGTTTTGTTTTGTTTTAATGCTTTTCTCTTTTCTTTTCTTTTTTGACAGACCCTCCCTCTGTCCCCCAGGCTGGGGTGCAGAGGCATGATCTCGGCTCACTGCAGCCTCCACCTCCTGGGTTCAAGTGATTCTTGTGCCTCAGCCTCTGGGGTTTCTGGGATTACGGGCATGCACTACTACACTTGTCTAATTTTCGTATTTTTAGTAGAGATAGGGTTTCACCATGTTGAACTCCTGACCTCAGGCGATCTGCCCACCTTGGCCTCCCAAAGTGCCATGATTATAGACGTGAGCCACCCTGCCCAGCCTACATTTCCTTTTAAGGCTGCTTTAGTTATATTCCACAGATATTGACAAGTTGTGTTTTTATTTCCATTCAGTTTAAACATATTTTATAATTTTCTTTGTGACTTACTCTTTGGCCAGTGGCTCTTTTTGTAATTTTTTTTTTACATTTTTATATTTTTTTGATTTTTAAAATTTTGTTTACAAAAATAGAGACAGCATGGTACTGGTATAAAAATAGGCATATAGACCAGTGTAAGAGAATAGAGAACCCAAAAATAAACCCAAATACTTAATAACCAACTGATCTTTGACAAAGCAAGCAAAAACATAAAGTGAGGAAAGGAAACACTTTTCAATAAATGGTGCTGGGATAATTGGCAAGCCACCTGTAGGAGAATGAAACTGGATCCTTATCTCTCACCTTATACAAAAATCAACTCAAGATGGATTAAAGACTTAAATTCAAGACCTGAAGCTTTAAAAATTCTAGAAGATAACACTGGAAAAACCCTTCTTGACACTGGCTTAGGCAAGGATTTCATGAGCAAACACCCAAAAGCAAATGCAATAAAAATGAAGATAAATAGCTGGGACTTAATTAAACTAAAGAGGTTTTGCAGGGCAAAAGGAACAGTTAGCAGAGTAAACAGACAACTGACAGAGTGGGAGAAAATCTTCACAATCTATACATCTGACAAAGGACGAATATCCAGAATCTACACTGAACTCAAACAAATTAGTAAGAAACAAACGATCCCATCAAAAAGTGGGCAAAGGACATGAATAAACAGTTCTTAAAAGAAGACAAACAAACGGCCAACAAACATATGGAAAAATGCTCAACATCACTAGTGATCAGGGAAACGCAAATGTAAACCACAATACGATGCCACCTGACTCCTCCAGGAATGGCCATAATCAAAAAATCAAAAAACAGTAGATGTTGGTGTGAATGCAGTGATCAGGGAACACTTCTACGCTGCTGATGGGAATGTAAACTAGTCAGCCAGTGTGGAAAACAGTGTGGAGATTCCTTAAAGAGCTAAAAGTAGAACTTCCATTTGATATAGCAATCACATTACTGGATATCTACCCAGAGGAAAAGAAGTCATTATATGAAAATGATACTTGCACACACATTTTTATAGCGGCACAATTCTCAATTGAAAAATCATGGAACCAATCCAATTGCCCATCAATCAACAAGTGGATAAATTGTGATATATGTAAATCATGTAAATGTATACATGTATATTATATGTGTGTATATTATATATACATGTATAGGTGTGTATATATATATACATGTATATATACACACATATATACATGTATATATATACACATGTGTGTATGTGTATATGTATGAATGTATATATATATATATATATAATCCAAGATAATCTGCCTATTTCAACATCGGTTGACAAGGAAACTTAGAACTTCCCTTTGCCATGTAGTATACTGTGGAGTCAAAAGCAACTCCACCTTTGATGCTAATCCTCCACGCTGGCTTCTGATTAACCCCAGTTCTAGGAAGGCCTCTAAGGTTTCCAGTGTATCTGTACCTTTAAAAGGAGGTACTTACCGTAAGTCAGGCCCTTAGATCCAACAACCTTGATGTTATTTTATTTCAGTTGTCCCACACGTTCCTTCTTATTCCCTGTAGTATATAAGCCTGGGGGATAATGGCATGGAGATCCACCATCTTATCTCACCACTGCCTGACACACAAATGTTGCTTCTTTTCATAAGTCCCTATTAAATTTTTCTTTCTAAGAAGCTAGATTTGTCAGCCTCTTTCTTCAGCCTATCAGCTTCCTTGGGCTTTGGGGCAGGTCTGCCTAGGCCTGCCCACCACAAAACACATACCATAATCACAGGTTCCGAGGATTAGGATGTGGACATATTTGGGCAGAGAGGTCATAATTCTGCCTAAGACACCCCACTGTATCTCTTTTTAAAATAGCGATTTAAAGAAGATGAAATGTTGGGCGGGCACGGTGGCTCATGCCTGTAATCCCAGCACTTTGGGAAGCCAAGGCAGGTGGATCACCTGAGGTCAGGAGTGTGAGATCAGCCTGACCAACATGGTGAAACCCCATCTCTACTAAAAATACAAAATTAGCTGGGCGTGGTGGCACATACCTGTAATCCCAGCTACCTGGGAGGATGAGCCGGGCATGGTGGCACATGTCTGTAATCTCAGTTACTTGGGAGACTGAGGCAGGGGAATTGCTTGAACCTGGGAGGCGGAGGTTGCAGTGAGCTAAGATCGTGCCACTGCACTCCAGCCTGGGCAACAAGAGCAAAACTCCATATCGAATAATAATAATAAAGATGAAACATTGAAGAATACAGGGTTAGAAGTCACTCTTGCTACAACTACTAAGCAACTATTGTTATGGCTGAATAATATTAAGTGATAATAAGCTACAGTCACTTCTTTACATTCTGGCAAGTAGCTAGCAATGTTTTCATTTTCTTAGGAAAGGCATATATGGCAGGGCAGAAAGTAGAAATATTCTCTAAATCTTTCTGAGTTTTGCTACTCAAATACTCAAGTCCTCAGGAGGACTTAGTGGATTTTTTTTTTTTTTTTTGACATGGTAAGTATGTGACAAAGTAACATGAAGGTAGGAAGATTTTCTTCAGACATTAGGTCTGCTGGCAAGGGCTGGGGAATACTTGGGAAGAGAGACTAAAAGAGGTTGTGGGTTCTGAGAACAGAGAAGACTGTTTCCTGCTCTCAGGCAATACCACTGTGAGGAATGACAGTAAGTTATGTCTAGGCAGATGGGACTTTACAGCTAAGCAAAAGATTTCATGTCTCAAGAACAGCTTAGAAGGAGCAGAGACTCTCCAGTCCTAAAAAAAAAGGCCATACATTCAGGAAAGATGTGCTAATTGGTTGCACCCGTAAAAGATTATCTGGAAAAAACAGCCCTAGAGCTCTGGTACCACCCAAGGGAGGAGAGCAACGGAAACTCATAAAGTACTAAAGCGTTTGTCAAATCTGACCTAGGATAGACTGAAGGGTAGCTCAACGTCTGAAATTAAGTTTTATTAAGAAATCAAAGAAAATTCTATTTCTTTAACACTTTAATTTGTTGAATGGGACTCATACCTGGTACTCTGTACTTAATTTACCTGAAAGTAATTTTTTCTGCTGAGTTCACAAAATGACCTGCTTCCTTGTTCAACAGTGTTGATGAAGAGTGAGAATAATAGTTGCCCATGAATATTCCTCTTAGGAATCCTATGACAAATGAAACTTACTTAAAAATCTTCAACTGTAGAATATAAGTCCAGATGTAAATTATTTGGGAATCAGTTGGTGTTGACACATTTTAGGTGGAGTTAACAGTTGTCAGGAAGATCTGGGAAGACTTACTCTAAACCTGCTTAAAAATCTCCCCCGAAAGTCTAATATTGTGACTGGATAACTTTTTTTTTTAATAAATGCTTTACTTTCCCTTAAAGGAAATTCTCTAAAATTGCTTTTTTGACAGGCAATGACAGCATTTTAAACGAATAACCTGAAATGGTGTTGCTTCATTTTCAATACTGTGTTCCAAAATGAAATTAGAGTTCTTCAGAGTAAAGATCATTTCTCAAACATCAAATTTAACTGAGGGAAAGTAGAAAACTTTCCCTGGTAAGTCTCAACTGAATGATTCCGGATTCCTTGCATCATCACTCTGTACTAAGGAAGGAGGTTGATGAAGGTGCTGTCTGTAGGCAAATACTTTAAATGAAGCCTTTGGATGCCACATCCATTACAAATACAGGTGCTCTGTAACTTATGATGGGACACCTCTGGATAAACCCATTGCAAGCTGAAAATACCGTAAGTCAAAAATGCATTTGATACATCTACCAAACATCATAGCCTAGCCTACCTTAAACATGCCCAGAACACTTACGTTAGCCTATAGATGGGCAAAAATCATCTGGCCACACAGTACATTATAGAGTATCTGCTGCTCACCCCCCTGATCACATGGCTGACCAGGGTCTGTGGCTCCCTGCCACTGCCCAGCATTGTGAGACAGTACCCTACTACAGGTCGCTAGTCCAGGAAAAGGGGAAAATTCAAAGTACGATTGAATGTCAACCTCTTTAGCACCATCATAAAGTTGAAAAATTGCACCTGTATTAAACTGACAATCATAAAAGCGCTATTATTACACAACCAACTCCTCCCTAGCTGGGACCATTTTACCCCCTTATGTTTCCAGAACCTACCATGTTGTTTCACACACTATACATTTAGTACAGGTTTTGAATGAATAACTTCCTGAATAAATGATGAATGAATGAATTAGACTAGTTTTGTATCACTTAGATATAAAAAAGTACTTGGCAGATGGGTTGGTACTAAGTCTTTTTAGGTTCAGTGAAGGAAAGAACAGATAAATGAATAAACTAAGCATGGCAACTCATGTGAGTCAGCAAGGCTGGGTGTTTTTCATCTTTATGAGGCTACAATTGCTGTATGCTCAAAGCAGCTGTACACACCTGCACCAGTTGGGGCTAGGATGGGGCATCTCTTGACCCATTTATTAGGCAGCGGTCTCTGAAGGAACGAAGCAGAAAGGAAGGAGCATTTAGATTTGAGTCAAGGTAGCTTTGTGCATTTCACCTAACTTCTCAGAAAGTACCCTCATTTGTGATTTGAGAACCACAATACTGACTTCATAGGGTTTCACTGGGGATGAATCCACATTTATACATGGGGTATGCCACAGTCTGCAAAAGTTGAATATTGTTATTTGTTAGAGAAAAACAAAAGTTTTGGGATTATGATGGTGTGTATCTTTTTAGAAAAAAATAAATGTATGAAACTACCTAATGGTTTTGTTTTTGAAACTGATATTTAATTAATTTGGATCAGTTGATTGATTTACTGGGTTGTGTTTCCCAGGGGTTACTGTTATGTGAATTCAGTAGAATTGTGTGTTCCCATAAATCCACATGATGTCATTGTCGGTCTCGCTTTATTACTCTATCTCTTACTCAAAGTCACTTAGCCAACTTCCTAAAGACTTTGATGATGGAAGAAAAGATGAATCATGGTTATCATCAAGATAGGTTAACCTAATTGCTTTTGGGACTTCAAACCATTTTCCATTAGTAGCTTCTCTGGGCATTTACTAAGACAATGAGAACAGTAAATTATAAAATAATGACAATGCACTAAGGATAAAATTAAAAATAGATTTTACATAAATATTTGAGATATGAACTTAGATGAAACATCAAGATTGTGAGTTTAAAGATCTAGAAGAGTTCATGCTAAAAATTTTGAAGCATTCTGATGAGAAAGTTAATATGATAAGTTATATTCTAATCATCTTCAACCATCTTGGTAGAAGAATTTTAGAAATGAGAGGGAAGATAATAGATAATATTTAAACCCAATTGAAGCATTTCTTTTTTTTTTTTCGTGGATGGAAAGACTGACCCAAGAGAGGTAAGTGATCTGTCCAAAGTTTAACAGCAGAAAGTGAATAAATGAACAGGGTGGGGCTCTGCTGCCTATTCTCAAAGAACTTTCTCCCTGTCTCATTTGCCCTCAAGCCCGGTAAAGTCTGCTGCGGATCTGGAGGGAGAAGTCCTCATCTTCCTCCATCGTTCTTTGATTTTCCTAGCTGAAGCTATTTAAGACTGAACTTTCTTTTCTACCTTTTACTTCCTTAGCAAACTCTTTAAATTCCGTAAGGGATTTAAGACTTTTTGCTTTTCTCCCCTGAAGCAATGAATATGCGCACCTGAGGACCCGTTTGGAGGACGAATGGTGAGAAAACAATGGGAGTTAGAGGAGAACCTGGGGAAGCCTCTAAACGTTCCCAGGTAAGCCTCAGCCACAACTATATGCCATTCACTACTAAGTGTAGGGACCTAGGCCTAAGTAAACGAGCAATTAAAACACACCCTTGCTTATCCAAATCCTAGAATGTATCACATGACATTATAATTATTCCATTAGTTTTACTCAGGCATTTATTTTTGTTCTGCTCATGCCAGTTATTACTTTCTCCAGGATCCTTTAAATGTTTCCACCCCACTTACCTATTTCGACAAAGCATGTATCCAAATCGAAGTATTAAAAATAATGGAGCTGAGGCCAGGTGCGGTGGCTCACGCCTGTAATCCTGGCCCTGTGGGAGGCTGAGGCAGGTGGATTATTGGAGGTCAGGAGTTCGAGACCAACCTGGTCAACATAGGGAAACACGTTTCTACTAAAAATACAAAAATTAGCTGGGCGAGGTCGTGCGCATCTGTAATCCCAGATACTCAGGAGGCTGAGGCAGGAGAACTGCTTGAACTTGGAAGGCAGAGGTTGCAGTGAGCCAAGATCATGCCACTGCACTCCAGCCTGGGTGACAGGGCGAGACTCCATCTCAAAAAATTTAAAAAATGAAGCCGAAGGAAGCAAACCAAAACTCTGTTCCATCTTTTGTCACCTAAGAATATGCATAGGTTGATTTACCTTTTCCATGAAACAATGCCCTCATTACAAACCCTGATATGGAATAATATTAACTTGTATTAAGGGAAAAATGGTATTTTTTTCACACTTTCTTTTTTTCTGGCGTGATTATTTTACCATTTTCCATAAAGGACAAAGTAAACAGCTATAAATACTCACGTGCACTTAGAAGTACATTTCATTTCTTTTTAAATTACACATTTTGTTGTTTTTAATTATCAAGTTCAATATTGCAGCATATAAAGTTCTTAGGTTTTTTCTTTAATAGAAAATATCATCATCACTTAACATACTTCATTTGTCTGTTCGTTCATGCAGTCTTGCTTTGGCAGCTGTTGGAGGCAGATCACTTCCTTGGGAGGCACTTGTATCGTGTTTATGTGCATATTAATGAAACTCTACAACTTTCCTATTCTAACCTAAACACTTCGCTGCTACTTCAGCTGATTATGGCCCTGGATAATTACCACAGTGAATCCCGTATTTAGTGGAAACAAAATATATTGATGACAAACATGTTTCTTATCAAAAGTCAAAAAGATGGATCCGAATTCAGACCGTGCAGGAAAAACAAGTATGTAAACTCATTATACAGACAAGATGCAAATTTACCGAGCCTGGGAAAAATGATGAGGACAGCTTCAAATCTCAAGGAAGAGGCGGCGTCAGGCCTCATTATTATAAAAGCTTGGCTAGAAAATAGATTTTTCAGGACATGCTTGTGTGGAGGTGAATATTAAATCACGAGCCCCCGGAGGTGGCAGAGCGCGTTGAGTGCCCGCTGAATATGGAGGAGCAGCTAATGGGCTGGAATCACTGAGGTCATGATTGTCATTCCTCATTGTACTTCCATGCCAGTTATGCCTAATCAGATGATTAAGCTGCCAATTTAAGGCCATAGGTTTTCTCTTTATCTGGTCTATGTGGCTTTACAGTTAAAAAAAAATGATTGTTTTGACATATTATGCACCGGATCTGTTGTGTGTTCTATGCATATCGATATCTTAGCCCAAAGCAGTTCTCCAGGACTACACCCAGACAGAAAGACAACACATAGATGAACTCCTAACTTTCTTGGAAATCCTACTTGAAAAGTGACTGCTGTGATAGGTTAAATTGCCTCCCCCCAAAGTATCCATTATCTCAACTCTTAAAACTCATGGATGTTAACCTTAAATGACAAAATCAACAGCTTTGCAGATTTGATAAAGTTAAATACGTTGAGATGAGAAGATTATCCTGCATTAGCTGGGTGGGCCCAAAATCCCATCACATATATTCCCTTGTAAAAGGGAGACGAGGGAGATGTGACCGTAGAAGAGAATGAAGTGATGTGGCCACAAGCCAAGGATTGCAGTAGCTGTCAGAAGCTGGAAGAGACAAGAAACAGATTCTACCCAGGGGGCTCTAGAGCAGGGGTCCCCAACCCCAGGGCAGCACAGCAGGAGGTGAGCAGCTGGCCGGGGAGCAAAGCTTCATCAGTATGGACAGCTGCTCCCCGTTGCTCACAGTAAGGCCTAAGCTCTACCTCCTGTCCTATGACTGGAGGTATTAGATTCTCATAGGAAGCGAACCTTATTGTGAACTGCACATGCGAGGGATCTAGGTTGCATGCTCCTTATGAGAATCTAATGCCTGATGATCTGTCACTGTCTCCCATCACCAGATGGGATCATCTAGCTGTCAGAAAACAAACTCAGGGCCCCTACTGATTCTAAATTATAGTGAGTTGTATAATTATTTCATTATATATTACAATGTATTAATAATAAAGTGCACAATAAATGTAACGTGCTTGAATCATCCTGAAAACATCCCCCCACACCCAATCCGTGGAAAAACTGTCTTCCATGAAGCTGGCCCCTGCTGCCAAAAAGGTTGGGAGCTCTGCTCTAGAGGATGCACCGCCATGTTGGCGTCTTGATCTCAGCTCAGTGAAAATGATTTTGGACTTCTCGCATTCAGAACCATGACAGAATATATTTCTGTTGTTTTAAGCCATCAATTTTGTGTTCATTTGTTACAGCAGCAGTAGAAAACTAATACAGCTTCTGGCCAGGACGGTGGCTCACTCCTGTAATCCCAGCACTTTGGGAGTCCAAGGCAGATGAATCATCAAGGTCAGGAGTTCGAAACCATCGTGGCCAACATGGTGAAACCCCATCTCTACTAAAAACAGCAATTAGCCGAGTGTGGTAGCGTGCACCTGTAGTCCCAGCTACTCGGGAGGCTGAGGCAGGAGAATTGCTTGAACCCAGGAGGCAGAGGTTGCAGTGAGCCGAGATTGCCCCACTGCACTCCAGCCTGGGTGACAGAGTGAGACTCAGTCTCTCACACACACACACACACACACACACACACACACACACACACACACACACACACAAATTAAAAAAAGAAAGAAAAGAAAAAGAAAGAAAACTAATGCAGCTTCCTTCAGGCAGCCTCTGCTGACTTCTCAATTTGAGTTGGGTGCCTTTCCTACAAAGCTTTTTTAAAGAGATGGAATCTCACTCTTGCTCTGTCACCCAGGCTGGAGTACAATATCATAGCTCACTGCAGCCTTGAACTCCTGGGCTCAAGGGATCCTTCCTCCACAGCCACCTGAGTAGCTGGGACTGCAGGCACGTGCCACCATGCCCAGCTAATTTCTTAAAAATTTTTTTTTTATTGGGAGGCCAAGGTGGGCAGATCACGAGGTCGAGATATCGAGACCATTTGTCCAGTGTAGTGAAACCCCATCTCTACTAAAATACAAAAATTAGCTGGGCGTGGTGGCATGCACCTATAGTCCCAGATACTCCGGAGGCTGACGCAGGAGAATTGTTTGAACCCAGTGGGTGGAGGTGGCAGTGAGCTGAGATCGCACCACTGCACTCCAGCCTGGCGCCTGATGACAGAGCGAGACTCTGTCTCAAAAAAAAAAAATTTTTTTTTAGAGACAAGGCACTCAGTGTTACCCAGGCTGCTCTCCAATTCCTGGCCTCAAGCAATCCTTCCACCCCTGCCTCCCAAGTTACTGGGATTGGAAGAGTGAGCCACTGCACTTGGTCATTTCCTACATATTTTGACAGCACTCAGTAATGATAGCACTACATAATACCTTCTTGTTTCAAGGTCCTTTTTCCCTGCTGTCACTTCTGAAAATGTAGGGAGGGAGCCTCTTATTGCAAGAATAGGTTTCAGCATTGTGTTTGGCACATGGTAAGTACTTATTAAATAATTGAGAAATTTAAATATGTTGACAAGAACTTTCAATATTTAAAAATTGGTATCTCCGTTTTCTAGAAGGGGTGTGTGTGTGCCTTTCATTTATTAAAAGTAATGGCTAAAACCTCAATTACTTTTGCAACATCTTAATATTTCAAGGCCAAAATTCCAGTTTCCCAAACAAGTTGTCACTTAGAAAAAATAGCAAGCAAAACCTTGTTGGAAATTAGCCTGTTTTTATTGGAGAATTGACACTTAGGAAATAATTTTATATTAAAAAATGCTGAGGCTGGGCACGGTGGCTCATGCCTATAATCCCAGCACTTTCGGAGGCCAAGGTGGGTGGATCACTTGAGGTCAGGAGTTCAAAACCAGGCTGGCCAACATGGTGAAACCCCATCTCTACTAAAAATACAAGATTAGCCAGGTGTGGTGGTGCGTGCCTGTAATTCTGGCTACTCAGGAGGCTGATGCAGGAGAATCGCTTGAACCTGGGAGATGGAGGTTGCAGTGAGCTGAGATCGTGCCACTGAGATGGCGAAACTCCATCTCAAAAAAAAAAAAAAAAACTGAAGATGTAAAGGAGTAAACCTCTAAGTTTGAGTAGTAAAACTGTACTAGGATGATTTAAAGTTTCTTATTTTTGTTGTTGTTGTTGTTGAGATGGGGTCTCACTCTGTCACCCAGGCTGGAGTACAGTGCTGCCATCACAGGTCCCCAGCCTCAACCTCCCCAGGCTCAGGTGATCCTCTCACCTCAGCCTACCGAGTAGCTGGGACTACAGGTGCACACCACCACGCCTGATTAATTTTTTGTATTTTTAGTAGAGATAGGGTTTTGCGATCTTGCCCAGGCTGGTCTCAAACTTCTGGCCTCAAGGAATATACCAGCCTCGGCCTTCCAAAGGGTTAGGATTATAGGAATGAGCCACCATGCCTAGTCTAAAGTTTGTTATTGGCTGGGCGCGGTGGCTCACACCTGTAATCCCAGCACTTTAGGAAGCTGAGGTGGGCGGATCATGAGGTCAAAAGATCAAGACCATCCTGGCCAACTTGGTAAAATTCCTTCTTTACTAAAAATACAAAAATTAACCGGGTGTGGTGGTAGGTGCCCGTAATCCCAGCTACTCAGGAGGCTGAGGCAAGAGAATCGCTTGAACCCGGGAGGCGGAGGTTGCAGTGAGCAGAGATCATACCACTGTACCCATCCTGGTGACAGAGCAAAACTCCGTGTAAAAACAATTAAAAAACAAAGTCTGTTATCTTCTGTTTGTTTTTGAATTGGTCTATCTCATTCTGCCTTTCTTGTCTCATCACTAAAAGGGTAAAATTCCACCTCAACAGAGGGGCGATCGCTCTAAAGCTTGGTCCCGTCCGCTTTCCCATCTCTCACTAGTCACCGCCACGGAAACTTCTCTGCTGCTCACCAGAAGTAATGACTGTCCCAGGTCACAAGGTGGTGTTTTATTTTGTTCTGTTTTGCTGCTGTCTTTTCACCTGCCACTTTTTCTACCTTGAAGGCCACTTTCTCTCATCTCTGCTTACCCATACTCCTCATCCTTCAAGGACCTGATCAAATGCCACTTTTATACCACTCCAATGTTGAATAATTTATCAGAAACCTGACAGCACTGAATTCTACTGCATATTTTTATGTTGTTAAATGGTGGGAATCTTCATGTGTGAATTCCATATTCTCATTTGGCATAGAGATGAAGGTTACAAGTTTGTGCTATCTATCACGTTGCTTAAAATAAATGTTCAGTAAATACTGTATGATAAATTAATAACACACAGCAAGCAGCTGAAGAGTCTAAGAGTATTTGCTGAGTGCTCAGTAGCTAAACAAAGCATGACCTACAGTAGCATTGTTGGACTAAAATGTTGAATAATTGGTCTCATAGGATGCAGCATCTACATTCTAACTCAATGAAATTTCCTTTGCATTGAAGTTTTTTTAAATTAATATAAGCTGAGTCTGACACTGAGTTCACTTAAGATGATTTTATGGCCAAGTGCAGTGGCTGACCCCTGTAATCCCAGCACCTTAGCAGGCTGATATTTTGAGCCCAAGAGTTCTAAGCCAGCCTGGGCAACATGGTGAGAATCCGTCTCTACTAAGATTACACAATTTAGCTGGGTGTGGTGGCACGTGCCTGTACTCTCAGCTACTCAGGAGGCTGAGGTGGGATAATCACCTGAGCCTGAGAAGTCAAGGCTGCAGTGATTATACCACTCCACGCTAGCCTGGGTGACACGGGCTCAAAAAAAAAGTTTTTTTTTTTTTGTTGTTGTTTTTTTACCAAAATGGACATATATATGATAACATATAACTCAGACTTTGTGAAATGTGCCAATATAGTTTTTATCTTTGTCTGATTGGGGCCATAGTGTCCAGACTGCCCCATGTGGTGCGACTTTGAATTCCCTGAAGGAAATGGAAATTATCATTGTTAATTATTGTGGGAAGAAGTAAATTCTGGGATAGCAAGAGGTGGAGACTGCTAAGGGAAGGGCTTCCTTACCGTGGGAGTGAAGTGGACCCAGATTTCTAGGCCTGAAGAAGCCTGGAGCAGTTTTAAGGATGGGACTCATATATTTACGTATTTTTTACTCTAAGCTATTGCAGACACAATTGGCAGAGTTCACAGCTTTCTTACAGGATTTGGTCAGCTGTCCTAACTCCTTCTGAGGGACCAGGACCCAAATAGCTCCGTGGCATTTCCTCTTTTCATTCCATTACTGTTATAGCACCAATTTAGTAGCCACGGGACATGGGCAAAGTTGATATGTACAATTAATAACTACTTTCTAGCTACAAGAGAAGCTGCTACTTCTGGACTTTGTTTTCCACCATCTTCCCATAGGTTGGTATATTGGTGTGATGCTCACCTAGCTCCACCATGGACAATGCAGAGCCATAAGATGCAAACGACGTGGGGCTCCTGAATGAACGCCTGGAAAAGAGTTACTCTGCCTTCTTAGGCCTGCTAAGCTGTTACATGAAACAGGAATAGAAGTCTTTTTTTTTTTTTCTTTTAGACGGAGTCTGGCTCTGTCACCCAGGCCAGAGTGCAATGACGTGGTCTTGGCTCTCTGCAACCTCTGCCTCCCAGGTTCAAGCGATTCTCCTGACTCAGCCTCCCAAGTAGCTGGGATTATAGGCACCTGTCATCATGCCTGGCTAATTTTGTATTTTTAGTAGAGACGGAGTTTCACCATGTAGGTCAGGCTGGTTTTGAACTCCTAACCTTAGGTGATTCACCCCTTCTCAGGCTCCCAAAGTGCTGGGATTATAGGCACGAGACACTGTGCCAGATCATTTTTTTTTTTTTTTGAGACAGAGTCTTGCTCTGTTGCCCAGACAGGAGTTCAGTGGCATGATCTCGACTCACTGCAACCTCTGCCTCCTGGGTTCAAGTGATTCTCGTGCTCAGTCTCCCCAGTAGTTAGGATTACAGGTGGCGTTACCATACCTGGGTAATTTTTGTATTTTTAGTAGAGACGAGGTTTCACCATGTTGGCCGTGCTGGTCTCCACTCTTGACTTCAAGTGATTTGCCCGCAGAATTGAATCTTTTTGAAGTCACATATTTTTGGTGTTTTTGTTTTAGCAATGTAATTTTATTCCAGCTAATACAGATGTTGGTACCTAACATTATGAAAACCTTACCTATATGGCATTGCTCTAGATAGTGACAATTAAAAAATAAATATTGCAGATATTGGAAAGCTGATGAACCTTGTAATGTCAAGGCAATATTTGGTAAAATTGTCATCTGCAATTCCTCGGACAGAAGGTCACATGTCTAATTGTTAGCCCTGGAGAAAGCAGTCAAAAAGCCAGAATATTTGTATGGTGGTGCTCTTTGCTGCTTTTCATGGGTTATTATAACAAAGAAATGATCCCAGGCAAAAACTGACCAATTTACAAGAATAGCTGGAAGAAAAGAAAACCATGTGGTTGGAAAAATCAACTGCTCTGGATCCTGCAAAGATGGGAGATAAGGTAATTCTAAGAGTGTTCTTCAGTGGCCTCCCATCAAAAGATTCTCAATCAAACCAGGGAGTTAGATTCAGCAACAAAGGTCAGGTTGAGCCTGTTGTGTCAGATAGCCTCAAGAGAATTGCCTTTGAAGTGGTAAGAGAGTGATGGTTAAACTCTGAAGCAAGAAAATAAGGAGAGTTTAAGAAATATGACCCGTAAAGATAATGTGGGTTGTTATGAACACATTAAACCAGACCCAAATCCAATAGACCAGAAACCTACCATGTATTTGGGCAAATTTTATTGCCAAGCAAACCACAGATCTGTTATTGTTCAACCTAATACAATCCTCAGACCCGTAAACCTGCATTAGTAGGAAGCAACGTGAAAGGAGCTGGGTATCCCTAAAGGAAGGCATAAGGAAGAAATGTTTCCAGACTCAGATGAGGGCACGGAGAACAAGGAGCAAGGCAGAACCATTCCAAGGTAACCATTACTTCACAGACTCAAGAGGACAGTGGACAAGGAACTTCCTCCCACAACCCAGAACCAAATACTAACCCCAAGGGAAGAACTCCATAGGCGGGGCAAGGCCCTTTGCAATGACCGGCCGGCAAAACTCCATCAATCATGACCAGCAGCTGATGTGTATTTTGTTTCTTCTTTTTGAGAAGGAATTTTTACTGTGTGTATCCAGTCTCATCCACCATTGTTTATGGAAGACATGGGTATAGCAATGGGTGGAGTCAGGGGAAGGATCCAATGAGTTGCTAACTTGTTCACTCTGAGACACATCCGGATTTGGTGCAGGTGGCTGCGTATTGCCCAGATATTTTGGATTTTAAGTTGGGTGCAGTAGCTGGATAGGACCCTGGGCTATCTCATTTAGGGGAGATGCTGAGTGTTCTGTGTGAGGGAGAGAAAGGGTATGCACAGTACAGCTATTTGGGTGATCAGAGTGTGTTAGGAATCTGCTTATTCTCCAGCTTTCTTTCTAGGGGCATGTGGACTTAATGACAAATTTTGGCAAATAAGAAGTGAGCCAGGCCAGACTCAATGGCTCATGCCTGTCATCTCTGCACTTTTGGAGGCTGAGGTGGGTGGATTGCTTGAGCTCAGGAGTTTGATACCAGCCTGGGCAACATGGAGAAACTCTGTATCTACAAAAAATACAAAGATTAGCTGGGCATGGTGGTGCATGCCTGTAATCCTAGCTACTTGGGAGGCTGAGGTGGGAGGGTCGCTTGAACCCAGGAGGTGGAGGTTGCAGTGAGCCAAGATTGTGCCACTACTCTGCAGCCTGGGCAACAAAGTGAGACTATCTCAAAAAAAAAAAAAAAAAAAAAACCTACCAACCCCCCTTTTTTTCAGCTGGGTAAAACAAAAAAAAAAAAAAAAAAAAAAAAAAAAAAAAAAAAAAAAAAAAAAAAAAAAAAAAAAAAAGGAAAGAAGGAAAAGGAAAAAGAAAAATTAGCTAAACTGATATATTTTGTATACCATTGAGATATTTCCAACTTAAAAGACAAATATTTGTCCCTGGATTTTGGCTGTAAAATGGATGTCATGACAATTTAGCTTCAACATAGCTGAGGACAATATCCTTGGGAATGGTGAAGCAATGGGAAAGAAGCTATGTCCCTGACCTGTCTAAGATCCTCCTCATACTGGACATACTCTGTGAGATAAAACCTCCTATCTTATTTAAGTCACTATATTTTGGGGAATCTTTGTTACAGCTTGATCATAATTATCCCAGCTAAATATATCTCTTATTGGCTTCCTGTATTGCACAAGGCTAGTTTTTTACTGTGCTAGTTCGATGTCTCAATTAAGACATGGACCATTTTCTTGTAATGTTACCTGAGTGCAACTGCCACAGATACAGAAAACTGGTGACCATTCTTGGACATGACTCTGGGAGTGTTGGGGTAAAAGGGAATGCCGAAGCGCTAAAGTCCCTGTAACCCCCCTTACCATGATTCTCATGTCTGGACCCTGTCTCAAAAGGCTAGGCGTGGTGGCTCACGCCTGTAAACCCAGCACTTTGGGAGGCCGAGGTGGGCAGATCACGAAGTCAAGAAATAGAGATCATCCTGGCCAACGTGGTGAAACCCCGTCTCTACTAAAAATACAAAAAAATTAGCTGGGTGTGACAGTGCACGCCTGTAGTCCCAGCTACTTGTGAGGCTGAGGCAAGAGTATCGCTTGAACGAGGAGGCAGAGGTTGCAGTGAGCTGAGATCACACCACTGCACTGCAGCCAGGCAACAAAGCGAGACTCCATCTCAATATATATATATACACATACACACACACACTATATATATATATACATACACACACAATATATATATATATATATATATACTCAATATACTAATATATATACATAGTAGTAAGAAGATGTCACTTAAATCCTGCTGATGCTGGCTCCCTCTTTGGTTAAAGTCCTCTCACAAATATCTATACCGTCCTTATTTGCAAGGAGATGCCCCGATAATGAAATCACAGGTAAGTAAGTGGGATCAGTCAAGACGCTTCCTGCTGAGGTGGGAGAAATCCGAGTTCGCCAAGTTACCTGCAGGATATCCCTGCGGGTCCGCAGCAATTTCAGTCGTTGCTCCTCAGAAGAGACACTACAACTGAGCGGAGAGCCTAAGGCAGAAAAACAGACGAGGCGAGTTTCAGAGTGGGAGTGCAAGTTTACTTTAAAAGGCTTTCTATCAGGAAAGAAAGGAAAATTCGCTTGGAAGAGACCCACGCCTGCGCCCGAAGGCCCGCGGGAGAGGCGAAGAGAGTGAAAAAGAGTAACCGCGATCCTAGGCTTTACCAGCGCCCGTCTTCGGCCCCGGTTCCTCCCTAGGGTGCGCTTCCCGCATGCGCAGACTTCCCTTACCGTGGAACTGAGCATGTGCAGCGTGCTGAGACAGTTACACACATGCGCATTGGAGACTTTTTCTTTTTCCGGTGGTGGGTGCGCCGGGACGTCATACTCCACCATTTTGTCTCTTAACACGCATGCCCAAGAAACTGCTTCCCTCGGCGGCCTGCGTTCATTTAACGCTTATTTATTTATTTGAGAGTCTCGCCCTATTGTCCAGGCTGGAGTGCAGTGGTGCGTTCTCCACTCACTGCAACCTCCGCCTTCCAGGTTTAAGCGATTATCCTGCCTCAGCCTCCCAAGTAAGTAGCTAGGATTAAAGGCGCACACTGGCACGCCTAATTTTTTGTATTTTAGTAAGACATGGGGTTTCACTGTGTTTTACCCAAGCTGGTCTTGAACTCCTGAGCTCAGGCAATCTGCCTGCCTCGGCCCCCCAAAGTGCTGGGATTACAGGCGTGAGCCACCGCACCTGGCTTCAGTGAACACATTTAACATTAGCAGGTGTGGATGATCAGGAGATTGCCTCTCCCTGGCTGCTGAATTACCATTTTTAGAGACACAATGAGATAATCGCAAACCATCACCAATATTGCTAGCCGGATGGGGAGAGCCCTCACTTGCCCCACTCATGCCTGTCTGACCACCTATAACATTCCCAGTTTCACTTCTCTTCCACTGAGTCCCTTTAGCACTTCATTCTTATGTTTGTTCTTAAGTATGAGAATATGACATTAGTGAAACCTCCTTTGCAAAAATTGTAACAATGATAATATTATGACAGTGAAAGAGATATGATCTGACCAACCTCCATCTTGCCTTCAGCCTCCAAATTGCATTTAGTCATTCCTGGGCTTGGGACATGCTAACTTTGGGAGACATTTATAGTTTAAATGATAACAGCACTTCCCCAAAACTAAACGGCTTTTGTAAAGCTAATAAAAGACTACCAGGTTGGGAGCATGAGTGAAGCCTGAATTCTGCTAATACATCAATGTTACAAGATTTGCAACTTTCTGAATTGCTTCTGCAAATAGATTCTATTGTAGAATCTAAGATTGGCCTTTTGAGATGTCTTTTTGGGTTTTTGCATTTCTGATAACCAATGGCTCTACCCAGTCTTGCCAACGGGTCCTGTGTCCCCACCCAGCAGAGGACTCACATCCCTGTGAGTGCATCCCCAACCAATCAGCAGCACCCATTCCATGGCTGGCTGAACTACTCTTGAAAATCTTAGCCAGGCTCAGTGGCTCACACCTGTAATCCTATAGCACTTTGGGAGGCTGAAGCAGGCGGGTCACTGGAGCCCAGGAGTTTGAGACCAGCCTGGACAATATGGTGAAACCCTGCCTCTTCAAAAATACTAAAAATTAGCTGGGTGTGGTGGCTGTAATCTGTCTCCCATTCAGCCAGCTCTGTGTGAGTTAAACTCTTTCTCTATCAAAATTCCCCTGTTTTGATTAATTGGCCCTATCTGGGCAGTGGGCAAAATGAACCCACTGGGCAGTTACATTAATTTTTCTCCATTTGCCAGATCTCCTTAAGTGAGTGATGACAGTGATCAGGAATGAATTCTAGACTCATCTCATACCATCATTTATATATATATATATATATATATAT
>NW_016107615.1:2587296-2601667 GCF_001604975.1 Cebus imitator | reverse complement strand
TATAAGTCCTTTGTCAGATGGGTAGATTGCAAAAATTTTTTCCCATTCTGCTGGTTGCCGGATCACTCTAATGATTGTTTCTTTTGCTGTGCAGAAGCTCTGGAGTTTAATTAGTTCCCAATTGTCTATTTTGGCTTTTGTTGCCAGTGCTTTTGATGTTTTAGTCATGAAGTTCTTGCCTATGCCTGTGTCCTGAATGGTTTTGCCTAGGTTTTCTTCTAGGGTTTTTATGATGTTAGGGCTTATGTTTAAGTCTTTAATCCACTGGGAGTTAATTTTAGTGTTAGGTGTCAGGAAGGGGTCCAGTTTCTGCTTTCTGCACATGGCTAGCCAGTTTTCCCAACACCATTTATTAAACAGGGAATCCTTTCCCCATTGCTTGTTTCATACCACTTTTTTATAGGTGAGTACCCTTTAATCCTCACCCTGATTGTGAAAAAATATCATTGTGTCAAAAGGTTTCTAATTGTGTTTCTAATTGTTCTAATTTTCTGACTACCCCTTTGAAAGAAGACTCCAGTGATCAAATTTCAAAAGAATGACTTCAAATTTAAGGTATTCCTGTTAGCTTGGATTTTTTCTTGCCAAGATTTTTAGAACAGGGCTATTTTTTTAATGTGACTAGACCTCTCATTGGTGCTTATGAGTATTTTACTCATGTCCTCCTGATAGCAGCTCCTTGCCTATTCCTGCTTTTGTTTTATCACTCTTGTTTTAGTGACAAGTATTTGTAGTGGTCCCAACTCCTCAAGTGTTCAAAAGAACATTCTCTTTTTACTTTCCTTTTACATTTCTAAATATATACATAACCTGTGTATTTGGTATTATGCTACCTATCTTTGGATGACATAATGTAATTTTTAATGCTCACATACAAATGAACATTATCCAATAATAAAAAGTGGTAGATGTACTCGCATCAAAAGCTGTGATAATTATACAATCTTTAAATTAATTAATGAGCCAAAGGCAGCTAAACATTAGCATTTAGAAAGATCTCTACTGCATTAGCTACTAATGAGTTCATTGAGGTCCATCATGCAACCCATTTTGGAAGGCATAGGCTGTATTTAATAATATTCAATCAGATCTAGTATTAAAATTATGAACACAAGGCATTGTTGAGTGTGAAATTACCATAGAATTTTAATTGTTAAACATATTTCTTGTTGATACTCTTAGATGAATGATGTGATGAGGAAGTGAGTAATCTGTGTACAGTGGGCCATTTACTGATTAATAAGGAATTCTAAGGTGTCCTGATTCAGGCTGATCATTCATGTACAAATTCAAAATTCGTTTGTCCTAGCTGCTTTAGAGGCTCTTCTGCCCTCAGGCAAGAAGGGTGCTCATTTTGACTTCTGTTTCCTCTGTTGTATGAGGATTTTTAAAGGAAGTTTTAGAGACATATTAATAGTTTCTATTATAAAACTTTAAGTGAAACATAATACAGAGATGCTCTTCAGCCCCACCCCTGCTTTCTTTCACTCACTAGCCAAATCTCAAAATTAAACACTATTGTGACTTCTAATGAAATTGAAGAGTCTTACGTGTTTTTGTACTTTATAATAATAGATGGTATTTTTTTTGGGTCTAGGTTCTTCTGCTTAATGTTATTTTTGTGAGATTTACTCATATTATGGCATGTGATAGATCATTCATTTCTTACTGTTGTATAATATTTCATTAAGTAGCCGACAATTTATTCATCTATTTTACTAGTAAAGGACATTTGATTAGTTTCCAATTTGTGAACTAATCACAAATTAGTTTTGAATTGTGCTGCTGGATTGTGAACTGTTTTGAATTGTGCTACTCTGCACATTCTAGTATGTTTTGTTTTTTATTTCTAATTGTGGTAGTTGTGACAGGAAATCATTAAGTGTCAAAAAGTTTCCAATTGTATTTCTAATTGTTCTAGTTTTCTGACTACCCCTTTGAAAGAAGACTCCAATGATCAGGTTTCAGAAGAATGATTCAATTTTTTTATTTTCTATTTTGAGACTGAGTCTCGCTCAGCCGCCCAGGTTGGAGTGCAGTGGCACCATCTTGGCTCACTGCAGCCGCCGTGTCTTGGGTTCAAGCAATTCTCCTGTCTCAGCCTCTGGAGTAGCTGGGATTACTGGCACCTGCCATCATGCCTGGATAATTTTTGTATTTTAGTAGAGTTGGGATTTCACTATCTTTGCCAGGCTGGTCTTGAGCTCCTGACCTCAGATGATCCGCCCACCTCGGGCTCCCAAAGTGCTGGGGTTACAGGTGTAAGCCACCGCACCTGGCCCAAGAATGATTCAAATTTAAGGTATTCCTGTTAGCTTGGATTTTCCCTTGCTTAGATTTCTAGAACAGGGCTATTTTTTAAATATGACCAGAACTCCTTTTGGTGCTTATGTGTATTTTACTCATGTCTTCCAGACAGCAACTCCTTATACATAGATAGGCCATACCCACCAAAGAACAACTGCCAATTCCTCCTGACCCTGGGCAATCACCATTCTACTGTCTATCTCCATGAATTTGACTACTCTAGATACCATATATAAATGGAACCATACAATACTTATATTATGTGTGTGTGATCGCTTTGTTTCATTTAGCGTAATGTGCTCAAGGTTTATCCATGTAACATATGTCAGCATTTTCTTCCTTTTTAAGGCAGAATAATATTCTGTTGTATGTATATATTGCATTCTAGTTTATGTTTTTGATGAACATATGAACACGCTTCTGATAGGATTATACTTATTTGGGTCACAGCATATACAAAGTTTTGACTTTATAGATTTTGGTGAACAACTTCTTTTACCAATTTAAACTGTTACCAGACATGTATGAACTAACTACATTTTAATTTAGTGAAGTTATTCTTTCTTTTAGCTATGTACACTGCAATGGCTAGATGCCATTTATAAATGTGAATTGAGTGCATTTTCATTGTTAATACTCATGTTATTAATTAAGGTGACATCAAAATCTGCAGTACATACAGTTTCTTTCTAATTCCCTAAACTGTTCAGTGTAAGTGTTTCCAGTAAGGCAGGCTCCTCGCCTCTGAGAATTGATTCAGGAATTCAGAATGCTTTTCTTCCATTTTGTAGGTCTACCGTGTTCAACATGTGGTTTCCAATATGACCGTGGGCACTGACACCCAGAGAGGAGAGTGTGGAGAAAGCAATGCCATCTTTTTAACCATCTCAGCCAGGAAGTGACACATATCCTTTCTACTCACAGTCCTTTGGCAGGAACATGTCACATGGTCCCACCATGAGGGGTTGGGCAAAAGGTATTCCCTGGTTGGTTGGCTGTCAAGTCTAACAGAGGATAAAGGTAAAACATTTAAAGAGAAATGAACAACGCGCTAAGGAAAAGGAGCACCAATATTTGGCTCCTTACTGTGTTTGCCACACATGCTTTTACATTATTTTTGTACCACTCCCTCAGAAACTGTGTTCTTTTCAGAATCCCTAGCTTAACCAAGTGATCAATTGAAGGAACTTAGAAGACTCGGTTGGAGTCAGTATACCTTGGACAAACATATTGGGCTGTTGAGACATAGCTCACAGGACAAATGTTTTACAAGATGCTGTAAACGGCAGGCCCCTGTCTTTATGGTAACATCTTGTATAATCCTTTTACTTTAGATAAATTTCTTATAACCATAAACAGCCAAAAATAAGCAAGGAGAGAGAGGGTGATTTGCAGGAAACTTGAGAGACTCAAGGCCGCACAAGGGCACATCTGTAGGTTATTTGTCCTCTGTGATCACCTGTATCTTGGCAGATCCTTGATAAGCACAATGGTATTCACTATTTGAAAGTCCCGATCTGAATTTGAACCACCTGAAAGAAGCTCCAGGTCGCCTGGGTCTCAGCCATGTTCAACATCTATGTAACAAGCATGAGAGAAGCATGCAAATCACATACATGCAAGGTGACAAATAGGATAAAGGTGGAGGGCTCAGCATTAATTACTATTCTTTGATCATAATAATTTTATTTCATAAGCTGAATGTAGTTTATTATTCAAAGCATTAGCCTATGTAAGGAAAGCAGTGAAAGCTCTAGCCAAGGTAACCAAGAAGAAGATGTCTGACTACCTTGTTTGATGTGTCTTCCAATCTCCCATCTCTCCACTCCACAGCCAGAGTGACCTATGTACATTACCTGTTGGCATGGCTTTTTTTTTTTTTATCTGCTTCTTAAAATGTGTCCATGTTTCTCAGTTACATTAAGAGCTTGTCTTCAACTGAATAAGATTGAGCCTTTAAAAATGAAATGGGGCCGGGCGCGGTGGCTCAAGCCTGTAATCCCAGCACTTTGGGAGGCTGAGGTGAGCGGATCACCTGAGGTTGGGAGTTCGAGACCAGCCTGACCAACATGGAGAAACCCCATAGCTATTAAAAATGCAAAATTAGCCGGGCATGGTGGCTCATGCCTTTAATCCCAGCTACTCAGGAGCCTGAGATAGGAGAATTGCTTGAACCCGGGAAGTGGAGGTTGCTATGAGCTGAGATTGTGCCATTGCACTCCAGCCTGGGCAACAAGAGTGAAACTCTATATCAAAACAAACAAACAAACAAACAAACAAAAAGTAATGGGGCCGGGGTTGCCATATGACACTTAAGGCTGTACTTATAGGGGGTGACACTTGATAGGGATGGGATGGAGAACTCTCTGAAAATAGATAACAGCTATATGTATTGGATCCTCACTATGCGCAGTTATTACATGGTACACATTGTATCTGCACTATTTCCTTTCATCCTCACAAGAAGAAGAGACTGGGGTTCAGAGAGGTAACCTGCTCATGGTCACTCAGCTAGTAAGGAAAGGAACCACAGTATCAGCCAGCTCTGTCTGATTCCTAATCACAGGCTTCACAGCTGGGAGTGGAAAGGTCTTTCTAGAGAAAGGCACTAGAGAAACTTGAGAGTAGACAATGGGGCCTGGATCATCCTGTGTCTTGGTCTTGACTGTAATTAAATCAGCAGCCCCTTTACCCATGAGGACTCACTGCCATTAATATCCATCATGGTGCCCTTTCCTGGTGGTACTTAGAGCTATTTGTAAAATAAACACAAGCGAAAAAGCAATCCCAGTCTTCTGGCGGTTTAATGTGTAAATATTCTTTTCATTGTCAACTGTTCTCTACACGCCACAGTATGCGAGAGACCAGTGAGCCAAGATTGCCCCAGCCTTCACAATTACAATGTTAATGGCCAATTAAGAGTGTATGCTTCAGGTTTTCTTTCATCACCCCACTGGAACAATAAAAGCATTCTAGGATGCTAGCATTAACCCATCTGTAAAGCAGGGTGCCGGGTGTGGTGACTATCTTGCAAGTGACGAATGGAGGTGATATTCAGGGAGCTACTCCTGTAGCGGTATTTATTTTAAAAGTGTGCGGGGCAGTCAGGTTTCAGGACTCATTAGAAGTATTGGGTTGTTACCATAAATACCATAAATAAAAGATACAGCTGCTCCTGGGAACTGGTAGGCTTTATAAAAAGGTCCTTTATGTTGTATACTATCTGTCAGGTTGCTTCAACGTGATAATTTATGTATCAGTGAGAAAGGCAAATTATTTCTGTAGTAAAAGGGAGTTTAATTTATAACACTGTTAGAAGGAAATGATAGAAATATAAAACCGTAACCATATTAAAAACTGCTTTTTTTTTTTTTTGGTATGCGTTTTTTCGCTTCTGAAAGTCTTGGCCAGTATTTGGCCTCTGCCAAACAGTTCTACCAATTTGAGGAATAGTGACCTTCTCCTTTTCATCTGTTTTCACTCTCACTCCCAAATAATCTATTTGGTGAAATCCATGTGAAATTTAAATTAATTAGGATTACTTTACTAGCGGTATTAAAATAAGCTAATTATAAAACCAAATAGACTCTTTCCATCTTATAAAAACTTATAAAGGATATATAATAGAGTGTTTGCTCTCCTCAAATGATGATTCAGGGAGTTAGGCTTCCATTATGCAGCCCCACCATCTATTCAGCTGCAGTATCCAATACAGTAAGAACATTTTTTAAAAACCTTATTTATTTAGAGATGGAGTTTCACTCTTGTTGCCCAGGCTGGAGTGCAATGGCACGATCTCAGCTCACTGCAACCTCTACTTCCCAGGTTCAGGGAATTCTAATGCCCCAGCCTCCTGACTAGCTGGGATTACAGGTGTGCGCCACCATGCCCAGCTAATTTTGTATTTTTAGTCGAGATGGGGTTTCAACATGTTGGCCAGGCTTGTCTGGAACTCCTGAGTTCAGGTGATCCACCGCCTCAGCCTCCCAAAGTGCTGGGATTACAGGCGTGAGCCACTGTGCCTGGCAACTTTCTCATTTTTTTTTTTTTTTTTGAGATGTTTCCCAGGCTGGAGGGCAATGGCACGATCTTGGCTCACCACAACCTCCACCTCCTGAGTTCAAGCGATTCTCCTGCCTCAGCCTCCTGAATAGCTGGGATTACAGGCATGCACCACCATGCCCGGCTAATTTTATATTTTTAGTAGAGACGGGGTTTCTCCATGTTGGTCAGGCTGGTCTCGAACTTCCAGCTTCAGGTGATCTGCTGCCTTGGCCTCCCGAAGTGCTGGGATTACAGGTTCCTGGCCTAACTTCCTCATTTTTAAAAGACAACGGTGGTGATATTCCTAGGACCTTTGTTAGGTTGAAATGCAGATAAAAAGCAAATGTGCTTTAAAGTTCAAATACACACGTCTGCAGTCATGTGTGGCATAATGACGTTTCAGTCAACAATGAAGCACATATATGGTAGTGGCCCCAAAATATGTAACAGAGCTGAAAAACTCCTGTCACCTAATGACATCATAGCTGTGACAACATCACAGCATAATGCATTACTCACATATCTGTGACCATGGCCTGGTGCAATGGCTCATACATATAATCACAGCACGTTGGGAGGATCACTTGACCTCAGGAATTCGAGACCAGCCTGGGCAACATAGTGATCCCTTTTTTTTCTATTAATATAAGAATGTAAATATTTTTTAAAAAACTGACTGCACTGCCAGTCATATAAAAGTGTACCACATACAATTATGTATAGTACATAACACTTGATAATGATACTATAAACAATGATGCTACTGGTTTATGTATTTATAATATCTTATACTTTTAATTGTTATTTTAGAGTATACTCTTCTACTTATAAAAAACAGTTAACTGTAAAACAGCCTCAGGCAGTTCCTTCGGGAAGCATTCCAGAAGAAGGCATTCTGCTCACATTTTGTTGGTGGAAATAATTCTTTTGAACTTCTAGTCGAGGGGCCTTGGGTGGCAAAAATTCTATTCTGTGTACAACAGGGATTGAATTTTAGCAGGCTGCTAGGTGTTTCTATCACATTAGATAAACTGAATAATCCAAATGTGGCCTAGAGAAAAGCCTTTGGAAATAGCAGACTTGGATTCAAGTTTTGCCCTTTCCAAACTGTTTGATGTTGGGTAATTCTGATACCCTGACTCAGCCTCCTTGTTTTTATTTATTTTATTTTAGCTCCATGGGTGCTATTGACCCTGAAGACTTTCCAATGGGACAAAACGTGGAGGTGGAAGACAGTGATATTGATGATTCTGACCCTACAGAGTGTGGCACATGCTGCGTCGCACGCTGCACAAGGGCTCAAAGACCTAAGAGGGAACGGTGGGGGATAAGGAAAGACACAAACACAAACATAAAGAAAGCTGGGCCAGGCAGTCCAGGAGAGTGAGGATGGCAGTCTCTCTGGCCCCGACCTATCTCAGTGTACTTTATTTGTTCACAAAGCACATAGCAGAGAGAGGGTGCAGTTACTTAGAACAGCCTGTGGTTATAATTTTCATACTTCAGTTAACATACTTCAGCTAAAAACTATCTTTCAGCAAGGTCAGCAAAAGCTGATTATTGCTCTCTAAGCCCGTCTGTTCTACCCTGAGACATACACATCCTCCTGTTATGGTTTCACTTCTCTGAAGTTCAAGCAAAGTTCACAGCAGCCTTGCTGCTGTTCCCCGAGAGGGGGTGGGGTACTCTGGCTCCCTACAACATAGGCCTTAGTTAATATGTGTGTTTGTGTCTTTGTTTTAAACAAAGTCATTTAAAAAGTAAAAAGACAATTTTAAAGTTTTTAAATAAAAACTTATAGAATAAGGATATAAAGAAAAAATATTTTTGTGGAGCTATACAGTATGTTTGTGTTTTAAGCTAAATGTCATGTTAAAAGAGTCAAAAAGTTAAAAGAATAAAAAATTTATAAAGTAAAAACGTTACCGTATGCTATAATTAATTACTAAGAAAGAAAACTATCTTTAAAAGTAAATTTAGTGTAGCCTAAGTGTAGAGTATTTATAAAGTCTACAGTCGAGTGTCGTGATGTCTTAGAGCTTCCCATTCTTTCACCCCTCACTGACTCAGCCAGAGTGACTTCTAGTCCTGCAAACCCCATTTACGGTGAATTCTTGATACAGGTGTACCACATTTTATTTATTTATTTTTTTGAGATGGAGTTTCACTCTTGCTGCCCAAGCTAGAGTACAATGGCGTGATCTTGGCTCACTGCAATCTCTGCCTCCCGGGTTCAAGTGATTTTCCGCCTCAGCCTCCTGAGTAGCTGGGATTACAGGTATCCCCTGCCATGCCTGGCAAATTTTGTATTTTTAGTAGAGATGGGGGTTTCACCATGCTGGCCAGGCTGGTCTCGAACTCCTGACCTCTGGCGATCCACCTGCCTTGGCTTCCCAAAGTGCTGGGATTACAGGAATGAGCCAGAGTGCCTGGCCCACATTTTATCTTTTATATTGTATTTTTACTGTGCCTTTTCCAGGTTTAGATATGTTTACATATGTTTAGATATGCACATGCTTAGCATTGTGTTACAACTGCTTGTAGTATCCAGTATGGTAACATGTTGTACAGGAGCAGCTGGTATAGGACACAGCTTAGCTGTGTAGAAGGCTATACCATCTAGGTTTGCGTAAGCACACTGTGATGTTCACATGATGATGAAATTGCCTAACAATGCATTTCTTAGAACGTGTCTCCATTGTGAAGCAACATATAACTCTGTGCGTGTGTTTGTATATATACACTTGTGTGATAGACTGCGTCATTGATATCAACCCTCATCCCTCCCTGCAGCCTTGCTTTTTTTTTTCTTTTCTTTGAGACATAGTCTTACTCTGTCCCCAGGCTGGAGTGCAGTGGTGCGATCTCGGCTCACTGCAGCCTCTGCCTCCCGGGTTCAAGCGATTCTCCGGCCTCAGCCTCCTGACTAGCTGGGACTACAGTTGTGCACCACCATGCCCAGCTAATTTTTTGTATTTTTAGTAAAGATGAGGTTTCACTGTGTTAGCCAGGATGGTCTGGATCTCCTGACCTTATGATCCATGCCTTGCCTTTTGCTATGCCGCTTTGTGGTATAGTTTCCTGCCGTTTAAATCTAGGCTGACCTTGTGACTTGTTTTAGCCTACAGGATGAAGGAACTGTTATTGCACCAGTTCTGAGCCTAGGCCTTCAGAAAATCTGTGGGTTGGCCAAGTGCAGTGGTTCAGGCCCATCATCCCAGCACTTTGGGAGGCTGAAGTGAGAGGATCACTTGAGGTCGGAGTTCGAGATCAGTCTGACCAACGTAGTGAAACCCATCTCCACTAAAAATACAAAAATTAGCCAGCGTGGTGTAGTCCAGCCACTCAGGAGGCTGAGGCAGGAGAATTGCTTGAACCTGGGAGGCAGAGGTTGCGGTGAGCCGAGATTGCGCCACTGCACTCCAGCCTGGGTGACACAGTGAGACTCCAGCTAAAAAAAAAAAAAAAAAAAATAGAAATCGTTTCTTTCATCTTTTGAAGTCTCTTCATCTATGGGTTTATTTAGTCCAGGATATCAGTCTTTGATATACTGGGTTGTTGGACAAAAAAATGGAAAAATCTAACAAGTATCCATAAGCTCTGTTGTTGCTATCACAAGGGGTCATGTGAGGCCCTGGGGATTCTGCTAGTTGGCTGCCCTTCTGGACAAATGGTATCCAACCCACCCAGCGTCTAATGTGTCAAGAATCTCCACTGTCGCTGGCGCCATAGCTTGGACAAGCTCCTTTTGTACTGGCCACCACCGCCCTTGCCACAGAGGGGCTGCCAGCACTGTTGTGGGAAGGGGAAGCAACCGGGGGGCTTCTGGAGGTGATGCCCACCCCACTCTGCCTCTCAGGGCCGTGTTATTTCCATTAGCTCCTCATCATCCCTCAAGCCTGTCTGAGGATTTCCCACCTCCTATAGACTCCTGTTTGCTACTCAAGGCTCCTTACGCATATTTTTTTAGCAGTCTCCTATACGTGGTTTTCCCAGCATCTGGGTTGTTTAGAGTTATCCATGCTGCTTTACTTCATACTGTAAAGAAAGCATTACTATTAATAACATGTAAAATGAATAAAAATTTATACAGATATTTAGTTTCTACTCAACAAATGATTAAAGAATATGAACAAATATTTACAAATAGAAAAATACAAATCTTTCCTGTCCCCTACAGGATAAAATACAATTCCTGGCCCTTCCTCTCTAGTTCGGTTTTCTAACTAGCCTCTCTGCTTTGAAAAGCTCAGGAGAAAGAGGTGAGTTGATATTCCTGCCAAAAGAGGAAATTTGAAAACAACAAAAGTCACAGCTTTCCAGCCAGAGATTAGCTAGTGGCTAAAAATCTTTGACTAAAATATTCATTTTGTAGAAAGAAATTTAAGTACCAATTCTAATAAAGGCCCAGTGAAATTAACTTTGGAGGTGACTTACCAAATGGACCATAACAGATTGGGAAATATAACTCTGAAAAACTATACAAAATGGTAGTTGTGCTTTAGTGGTTTTAAGAAATAGCCACAGTCGGGCGCAGTGGCTCACGCCTGTAATCCTAGCACTTTGGGAGGCTGAGGTGGGCGGATCACGAGGTCAAGAGATCGAGACCATCCTGGCCAACGTGGTGAAACCTCGTCTCTACTAAAAATACAAAAATTAGCCGGGCGTGGTGGCACGCACTTGTGGTCCCAGCTACTGGGGAGGCTGAGGCGGAAGAATCGCTTGAACCCAGGAGGCGGAGGTTGCAGTGAGCCGAGATTGTGCCCCTGCACTCCAGCCTGGCGACAGAGCAAGAATCTGCCTCAAAAAAAAAAAAAAAAAAAAAAAAAAGAAATAGCCACTTGCTCCCCTTATGGCACTAGTAATACATTTTCTTTGTGTTAAAGAAGAAAATACAAATAAGTGGGAGATTAAGGGCCTGGACTCTGAAGCCAGACAAGCTGTGCTAAACCCTTGCCCTGCCATATAACAATGTGACCTTGGGTAAGTATTTTTAACCTTTCTACACCTTAGGTTCCTCATTTGAAAAGACAGAAAATAACTGTAGCTCTCTCAGGGGGTTTCTGTGGCTATTGAATGAGGTCATGCTTGTAAAGTGCTTAACATTCATAGCAAAAATTAATGTCACTTATTATTTTTGTTAACCATAATCCCACACTACTCAGAGGCCACTGCTGTTAACATTTTGATGTACAGGAGGGGCCCACATTATTTGAATACTTATTACCTAAGTCACAGCAGTTACAAACTTGTTAGAATATAGCAGTATCAAAGTATTAACTCGTTAATTGACTGATTATAAAATGTCTGCTCCTACTCATCCCTTCCCTCTTAATCCATCATCATCTGATGTTTCAGTGCAAACACAAGGCAAATTAAAATATGAAATATGAAACTGCAAATCTTATACAAAATGCAGGATTTCATGCAAGCAATGCTGAGTCTTATCATTAAGAAATGAGAATCCAGCAGAGTTTGACAAGTTAGCAAGTGAAGAACAGAAAATCAGCTGTGATGGTGGCATGAGAGGCCCTTTGAAAGAGAATGATTTTAATATTAAAGGATAAAGAGATGCTCTTGGGAAAATTGATGAAACTCAAATATTTCTGCAAAAGAGACTCTTTACTCTGGCTTTTTGGACAGGAGCTAATTTTGTGAGATGCTTTTTTTTTTTTCTTTTTAAATTTATTGTTTTTGAGATGCAGTTTCGCTCTTGTTGCCCAGGCTATAATGCAGTGGCACTATCTCAGCTCACTGCAACCTCTGCCTCTCAAGTTCAAGCAATTCTCCTGCCTTAGCCTCCCAAGTAGCTGGGATTACGGTCATGCGCCACCACACCTGGGTAATTTTTTGTATTTTTAGTAGATACGTGGTGTTTCCGTGGTGGTCAGGCTGGTCTTGAACTCCTGACCTCCGGTAATCTACCCAGCTCGGCCTCCCAAAGTGCTGAGATTATAGGCGTGAGCCACTGCGCCCAGCTACAGATGCTTTTCTCAGACTCCGCTTCTTTCCTGTAGTTGCATCTTGCATCTTTGATGGTCATGGCCATCAAAAGTTAAAAAAAAAAGACCATCAAAGTCTAACTGGCTGGACATGGTGGCTCATGCCTGTAATCCCAGCAATTTGGGAGGCTGAAGCGGGAAGATCACTTGAGCTTAGGAGCTCGGGACCAGCCTGGGCAACATGGCGAAATCTCATCTCTTCAAGAAACACAAAAATTAGCCAGGTGTGGTGGCACGCGCCTGTAGTTACAGCTATTTGGGAGGGTGACATGGGAGAATTGCTTGATCTTTTGAGGCTGAGGCTTGGGGAGCCATGTTTGTGGCAGTGTACTACAGCCTGGGTGACAAAGTGAGACCCTGTTTACAAAACAAGTGTAACCATTAGGGTGGATTCTTCAACATAAACAAATCCTTTAAATATTGCATTTTAGAAATTGAGGTCTACACTGATGCCCTTTTTTCCTTCCCGACAGGGGTCGTATATAACAAAGAGGATTGTTGAGTCTGCAGAAACATAACCTACTTACAGAAAGATCAGATCTCTTGGCCTTTCTGCAGATGTTACAGGGATTTTGGTAGTAGGCCCCTCATTTCTGGTAGTAGACCCTACTGAGAAGCTGATGATGGTTAATTACCCTCCTTCCAGAAAAATGAACATTTGTACCCAGCATGAACATTCTCATACAGTTTGAAGGCAAGTCCAGTGAAATCCATTTACAGGTCGTAGGCTAATAATCCATGTTTTAATTATTACATTTTAATATCAAAGTATTTATGTATGGCAGACACATCTGACATCAATAACTGAAGTATACCCTGAGAATGACCCTGTATGGCAGATGCATCTCACAGCAATAACTTCAGCAGCTGAGAATTACATATGGTCAAAGAAGAATGCATGTTTGATGTTCTGAGCTAAGGAATCTGAGTGGCCAACCCAGAGATTCATCCCTTATCTGTGAGGAACATCTGAACCCCTGGTCCATCCATGGAATACAGGCCATACAGGGTATTGAGGCCCTTTGCTTTGGGCTAAATGAAGGTTACCAGGTGGGGGTTGCTTGGGGAGGGTGCTAAATGAAAATGCTATATAAACTGCATTTTTAATAAAATAAGCAATCGTAGTTCTCCTGTCCAGCCCACTGCCCTGTATGTAAGTCCCCCCACAAATACTATGTCTTGTTGGCTGGCTCCAGGTCTCTTCTTTGACCTCTTGAACATGGTGCCATCCTTATTGAAATTGGTAGGGGGCCAGCATGACCATTATGCATTTATGAACTTGTAATTCAGTGAGTTTTCATGCAATAAATACATATTGAACGTTTTCCCTTTGCTTATATCTGTAGGGGTTAAAGAAGAAATACTGGACACAGCTCCTGGGTTTCAGCTAAACAAAGAGAACATCCAGAGGATGCAGATAGGATGTGGTGAAATAGAAAGCCACTGTTAGTCCACGTAGGCAGAGAGCTACCCAAAAATGTCATCTGCAAGAGATATTAGGAACCAGCCTGTAACGTAGGGAGGTAAGAGAGAGACCCCGGGAAACCTTTCTGTGCTCCTCAAGGTTAGGATATAGGAAGTGTGCAGATAAGAAACAGAAGAAGAAAGGAGCTTGACTTAAAGCCCTCTTCCATGTTCTCACTTGGGGCTATGCTGATGTTGGTTTATGAATTGAACTTATTAAGCGGCTCATTCTGGGCACCTGTATGGTGGCTGTCCTGTTACGAGCACTTAACCAGGTAGATGCTTGTTAAGTACACCTAAGTAAGCTCTTAACTTTATAGTGAAAATGAAAACTGAGAATGAGTCAATCTACACAATGAAAAAATTGAAGTTATTTATTAAGCAACACAGCCATACCCGTATACATATACACAGGATTTAAAAATGACTTACAGGGCCGGGCACGGTGGCTCACGCCTGTAATCCCAGCACTTTGGGAGGCCGAGGCGGGTGGATCACGAGGTCAAGAGATCGAGACCATCCTGGTCAACATGGTGAAACCCCGTCTCTGCTAA
>NW_016107615.1:2564809-2587251 GCF_001604975.1 Cebus imitator | reverse complement strand
TGAACCCAGGAGGCGGAGGTTGCGGTGAGCCGAGATCGCGCCATTGCACCCCAGCCTGGGTGACCAGAGCAAAACTCTGTCTCAAAAAAAAAAGTGACTTACAGTGTTGGTTCCTGTTTAGTGCTGGTGTTCTTCATGAATTTCTCCTCACTACAATATTGTGTAAGCCATCAACCGGGTGGAACTTTCTGCACAAGTTCTTGAAGGTGTGACTTTCCTTACTACAAATTTATTATGAAAAGCACCTACTGTAAATGGAATGATCCTTTGTCCTTTTGTGGCTGGTGGGAGCTGAAAGCTATTGTAGGTTTTAGCAGGAAATGGATTGATACCTAGAAGAATCTTCCATGTGGCTTCCTTTCCTTTACTATCGACTACTTACTTTTGCTACCTTCTTTTCACTGTAATAGCAAGAATTAAAAGGATTCAGCTTGCTGCCTTGCCAAAATTTTGCCATTTAGCTATGTAATCTTCAGTACAAATGAATTCCACCTGCTGATTAATACAGACACACCTGGCTTGGCTGAAATAAAAGACTGAGAGGAATGGAGAGACAAGACAAACATACAATTAGAAGCCAATACAGATTAGTGCATGAGCAAATGTCCAGCTATATCATAAGTTAATGTGAGCAGAGTCATGCCGTAGAGAGACACGGGTGCTGTTAGAGGTCTGGGTGACAGTCACCAGAGTTTGAAGCATAGGCTGGATGGGCCATCAGAAGGAGAATACGTGAAGCCAGAGGATGAACATCATTCAAAGTAGCAGAATTATGTATTTCCTACAAAGGCAGTGTGATGCAGAGCAAAGCACTTGAGGCTTATCATCCATTCATTTGACAAATGTTTATTGAGAGCCTCCTATGTGCGAGGCCCTGTTCTAGGCTCTAGGTACAGATGAGTGAATCAAAGTCCTGGCTTATGTGCTAGGATAAGAAGACTTGTGTTTGAGCCTGGCTCTACAAATTATTATCTTGTTTATGTGGAGAAAACTACTCTACCTCTTTAAGCCTCAGATTCTTGTCTATGTGGTTGAATTATTCTAATTCCCTCCCAGTTCTGTTAAGTGTACGATATGCCAGATAATGTAATCAAGCCGTTTAATAAGCTATAACATTCAATGCCCATTTTAGCTCCTATTCCAATTAGTGAATGACAGGATGTATGATTTTTATCTTTTTTGGGTGGTCCTGACTTTTAAAATACGAATTTTTAGAAGAAGAGAAAGTTGTTATCTGGCTAGTAAAATCCAATAAGGTGCAGGTGCTGAGCTCACTGGTCTCTCCTCTGCCTGAAAGCTATGTCCAGGAATACAGCTCTGGCCCCGGGAAGAATCAAAGGAGGGTGAGCAAAATGAAAGTAGACCAGTGGCTCAACATACGACAGCTGCATTTGATGAATGAAACACCAAAGAATAAATAGCTGTACCAGTTTGGGGGAGATATGCCAAGTCGGTGCAAAGATGTCACTCAAGGGTAGATTTAAGCACCTGATGTGCTGTATGCTCATGGGTGATGCCGAAGACAACGTATTTTTAGAAAGTTCATCATGAATAGAGCAATGTTTCCTGAAGTCCACAGTGTTTAAGATCAACCACAGATACCGTATTTCTTCCCAAGAGCTTAGGCTTGAAAGCTATGGATTTCTTTCCTTTGTGTTTTCAAAACGTTTCTATATGGCTTGTTGGTTGTAGTGACCTAAATACCTTCATCAAGCCACAATTAAGTCCTTGGGACTGAGCCATGTGCCTCTATGGGAGGTAATTATGAAAGCTGGATTAATTTGCCACTGAATTATTTATGCAAGCATAAATATTGCAGAGGCAATTAAACCTCAGGTATTTCTTTAGGTGCAGATAAATCAATTTGCATTGTGTGCCGCTAGTTCATTTCAGAAGAAATGTTTGACAGGAAATAGAAATCTTCATCAAAAGACAAAAATACCCCAAGAACCCATCTCTCCATTAATTTTCTTTGCTCTCTAAACATACCCTGTAAAGCAATTTTGTGTGTTATTGTAATCCTTTCCAACTGCCACAGATAATAAGTCAAAAGACATTGAGAGTTCTCTCTTGTCAATACCAGGAAGTCAATCTTCTGCCTATTCCGGTATAATTTAGCGCAGTGAGAATCAACTGATTTCACAGATACTAACTTTATCGAATATACAAACGAAAGTGTTATAGGAAAAATAATTTCTCAGTGAATAGCAGAGATAACTTAGCAATCAGGAAATGCAATCTCCTTTTGGTCTTAAAACTTACTCAAGGACTGGAGCTTGCCTGGAATCCACCCCCCTTATCCCCCACAAAGCAGTGATTTACAGAAATGAAACCTGCGGGATACATATTATGCAAACGCCCTGGGGAAGTGAATCATAGCACATCCAAACCAAAATTGATGGAGCTGCAGTGAAAATAAAGTTATTAAGTTTGTGGTGAAGGGGAAAATGCAGAAGGTAACACTTTTAACGGTATCTTCTGTATAAAACAGATCAGCTATTTCTAAAGAAGTTGTTACTGGAAGCCCTGCACCTTCTGCCCTTCTAACCCCGTCATGTTCTTCCACTCTCTATCTTAATTTTTGACTTTGTCTCATCAGACTAGTTACTATTTCAGTTTACTTTCACCCTGGCTCTAGATTCAGAGCTACATTTTGTATTTTGTCTTTTTAAAACTTAATTAAAAAATAATTTTTAGTTGACAGGTACAATTGCATATATTTATGGTGTACAACATTGTGTTTTGATGTATCTGTATACTATGGAATGGCTCAATCAAGCTAATCAGCATATGCATTACCCCAGATCCTTATCATTTTGTGGGTTTGTGGTGAGAACACTTAATTCTACTCTGTCAGTGATTTCAAGTATACAGTACATTGTTATTAACCATAGTCACCATGTTGTACCATAAATCTCTTGAATTTGTTCTTCCAGTCTAGCTAAAATTTGGTATCATTTGAACAAAATCCCCCCATCCCAACCCTATTCTGCAGCCCCTGGAACCCTCCGTTCTACGCTCTGCTTCTATGAGCTCATCGTTCTTAGATGCTGCGTGTAAGTGAGATGATGAGTATTTGTCTTCCTGCGCCTGGCTTACTTAACACAATGTCCTCAAGGTTTTACGTTCCATGTGTTTCAAATGACAGGATTTTCTTCCTTTTTAAAGGCTGGGTAGTATTCCATTGTGTACATACGTACCACATTTTCTCTATTCATTCATCCATTGATGAATACTTAGGTTGATTCCTAAGCGCTTGTATATGTATTTATTTTATATATAAGGCCACGGAGGCCAGCCCACAGCCCTCCTTCAAAGTCACCTGCTTTAAGTGAATTCAGGAGCTATTTCCAAGAGCAGCTGAACATTTAGCAAATCTAAATCGTCTTTATCTGGGTCTTGTCTATGGGCTCGCTGCAGTATCCTAAGTAAAGAAGTTGAAAGATTAACAGACTGTAATTGAAATTAACCACATTCATCGATCAAAGCACATTAAAATGGAAGCTACAGGAAGATAGGGGCTTCTCTTACTACTGATTCAATGATAAAAATAATTTTGATTCAAATTGCTATTGTGCATATTGTAGGTGAGCAATAAATGATGAAGGAGTTAAAAATATACCGTTTTGGCACATTGACTATTTTGAATTAGAGGCACTTGAAAAACAGCAGGTGCAAGAAGATTATTCTGACCTCTTTTTTGTTTCTTAAAAGCAAGAGACGAAATTCTCGTGTGAAAGATGTCCTCCCTATTAAATAGCATGCTTGTCATCAAGGATGGAAAAGTTGAGACTGAAGGACCTCTAGACAACGTCAACTTTGTTCCACTAACCCTTATCTTCTTGGCCACTTCTCTGCCCAATTAACTATTCAAGCTCAAGCCCTTTTGCCTTATCATGTATTCAGAATTTACTACTCTTTGTCCCATTCTGTATATAAAAGTTTGACTCAAACTGATTCTTTGGGTCTTCATTTCCTTATGAGTGTTCCTGTGCAGCGTGAAACTTGTTTTACAAAATAGTTGTTGACCGGGTGTGGTGGCCCAGTCCTGTAATCCCAGCACTTTGGGAGGCCGAGTCAGGTGGATCACCTGAGGTCAGGAGTTCAAGACCACCCTGGCCAACATGGTGAAACCCTGTCTCTAATAAATATACAAAAATTAGCTGGGCATGGTGGTGCATGCCTGTAGTCCCAGCTCCTTGGTAGGCCGAAGCAGGAGAACTGTTTGAACCCGGGGGGTGGAGGTTACAGTGAGCTGAGATGATGCCATTGCACTCCAGCCTGGGTGACAGAGTGAGAATCCATCTTTAAAAACAATGTAAAAATTAAAATAAATAAGTTGTGTGCTTTTCTCCTGCTGACCTGTCTTATGCCAATTGAATTCTCAGGCCTAATTAGGACCCTAAGAGAATGGAGGTGGGATTTTCGTCTCTTCTGCAATGACAAATTTGGAGGTGCTGGGCTGCACTATTGGTGGGGGATGTACAAGGAAAAGACTAGCATATGGTAGAAACAAGCTCAAAGAGTCGACCATTATTAAAGACTCCGTGGGAAGCCAGAATACAAGATTTGACCCCACTCTAGTCCATCCTCTGCAACATAGAGACTGGCTGTGTCTAAACACACATTTCTTGGCTTAAAACACATATTTAGCTTCTCATTGCTCTTGGAATGAGCGATCACATCCTTAATATGGACCAGCAAGGTCCCGCATGACCTGGTCCCTGCCTGTCTGTTCAGATTGATTTAGTGCCGTGTGCTGCAGCCATGCAGCATTTCCTTGAAAACACCACCCTTTCTTCTGTTTCTGGCATTGCACACGCTAATTTCTCTGCCTGGATGCACTGCCCCCAAACCCCCACCCCAATCCCATCAACTCCTACCTATTCTTCAGCACACATTTTATTTCTTAGGGAAATTTTTCAGATCTTCATGATGTGAGGAGACAGTTCTCTGGATTTCTCTCATTTCTCATTCATCTAAGCCTCCTGAGCAAAGGACATGCTTGAATAGCAAATACTCCTGGAAATTAGAGATGGTGTTTTCCTAGAGACATTTAGAGACATACCTTCCTGGAGCCATTTGCTCACATTCCAGAGTAGTGATGATGTTTCCTCCTCTTCCCCAGAGATTTACCTCCATTAATCTCTCTTTCTCTCCAGGGAGGTATATGGGCAGATGAACAGCCTTCTAAGAACCAATCTTTTAAAATTCTGGGTTCCTCTCCTGTGGTGCACCTTACTGCATAAGCAGGTAATGTTCGTGCCTCATCCTATTCCCTGCAGAGAATGGGGAGTGGAGGAGCTATACAAGACACAGCCCTGGCTGCTGTTTTTGATACAACGAACTATCCATGTTTCTGACCCAGGAGTCTTGTATCTTCTGTAGTTATATTATGTAAAATCGGCAGGCTATTTTGTTAATTTGTGAGCTGGATAAATTTTCAGACCCTTTACAGTTTCTGACTTAACATATAACTGGTCACATCTCCTTTATTGTAGAGTACATGACCACCCATTTACAGCACATATTGTAACCAGGAGACTGGAGCAGGCCTGTGAGGGTGTTCCAATGATGCTCAGTGTTCCCCAGTCGGATATATTTTTCCAGGTCCTTGGGCTCTCACTCACTCAAGAATGGGGAAGAGACCCAGGTGGAGCAGTGTTATTCAAGTAAATATTGGACCCAAAGAACTTTGCAGAAAAGCAATTTATTAGGCAGAGAGAGAGAGAGAGAGAGAGAGTGAGAGAGAGCGCTCCCATGCTGTCATGGCAGGAGATCCAGAAATGGAGTCTGCACAGGTAAGGGGCAGGGGTCCTTTAATCTGGGAATTACTCCCGCCCCATTCAAGTTCTTGTCCCATGAGAGGAGTTTCTTCACACTTCTGCTGCAGCGATTGATCTTTGACTTTGATATCAGATTGGCTGCCCAGCTCGCAATAGGGCCCCTTCTTCCAAGGCTGTCAGTGGGCCTTCTAAACAAAGGAAGCTCACTTGGGCAGTCTACCTTTCCAAAGAACTCTAGTTCCCGGATGGAGAGGTGGATGGAGGCATGGCACTGGGAAGTTCTTGCCTTTGAAACACACCCCTGTGGACCTGAGAAGAGAAGTTAACATAGTCCCTCAATATCACAATTTTACATTTTTTCACTGATTATTTGATTAATGTTGATCTCTTCCAGTAGAAGGGTGGCATGTTGTCATGTTTTCTCCCTGTTGTTTCTCTTGACCCTAAAATAGTGCCCAGCATTCAGTAGGCACTTTATCTGTTGAAAGTGGAGGGAGAGGTTAATTCTAATTTAGGAGGTGAGGAAAGACTTCACAGAGAAGGAGGCATTTGAAGTAGACCTTGCAGTGGAAAATAGATGGTTGGAAACAGGGCATGTGTATTTCTGGTGGTGGAACTAAAGCAAAGTCACAGGGATGGAGTGGTGTGGGTCTGTACCACAGACCTTGTGGATTGGATATGAGCAGTGTGTGGGGGATCACAATGAAAAAATGAGTCATTTTTTGGTAACTATGAGCCCCATTTCTGAATATAATAAAGAATGGAAAACTCTGAAATTTAGTGGAAATGAGAGATTGACATATCTATGGAGATTTAACTTTAGTAAGGCCATATAAAATCAAAAAGGGAAGGACTTACATGTTTTAGGGGTTAAGCTCTTTTTTAAAAACACTGCTAGTGAGGAAATACATTTATACCTTAAATCTTTTGCTTCTTTTTCTTTGGGGTTGATGCAAGAAGAAGAAAGATGTTGACCGAAGTATTCTTTCTTTTGAGTTTCTAAGCTCAATTTAATTTTGGTTGATCCCAAGGCATTTTAGAACCTTAAGAAGCAAAAAGCATATTGTGACCCCAAACAAAACAAGGCAACAGACAATGGAAGAAAGAACATTAACTCTAGTTTCTCAGTGAGAAAGGTGAGATGGGAACCCCTCAGACCGCGGGCTTTCCATTGGCAGTCCCTGCTCTGTAATTGAATATTTCTCTGAGATCTAGGGTTCTTCACAGAAAAGTGAGCTGCTGTGCTCCCCAGGCCATGGCAGGACAGCTCTGCAGTAACCCTTCCAGGCACAAAGTTAATGTGTAGATTGAGCTTAATTTGAACATCTCTGACTGAATTAACATTACTTTTGTGTCTTTTTTATTTGTTTACTTAATTCAAAAATGGAATCAGGCATCAGTAAATTCTCTTTCAGAGATTCTTTTAAGGAAAAAAGTATAAGAATATGAAACCCTGTCTGAGAAACCTACAAGAAAATCTTTTCTCAGAGATTGTCTTCAGTAATAATATGTATAAAAATCATCTTAAATCAGGCTTCCGCAAGTAAACTCAATTCCTTTTTAATATTACAAGGGCCTTGTTAATTCTTGAATTCTACTGTACTTAGTTATAATCTCTAGGACTTTTTGACTCAGATAATTCTTCTGCTTGTCTTTTTATGAAATGGCCACGTATAGATAGCTCTGCCTTCCGAAAGTGTGGGTGACTTTTTAAGACTTTTCCATTTGTTTCCTCCATTGGTGTTGCTATGAGTGCACCTGGCTTGAACTGGTTAGTGTAGTGTGTAAAGTGTATGCAGATCAAGTATGAGTGATGGTCTCGGGAGCTCTATCAGTCAGGATCAGAGAAAACCCCACACTAACACTGGCTAGAACAGGACCGATGTTTGCTTCTCACATAAAATACACGTGGAAGTAACACATTTAGGGCTGGCATGGGGTGTTGGCAGATTTTAAGTTGTTTTTTTTTTTTTTTTTTTTTTTTTTTTTTTTTTTTTTTTTTTTTTTTTGTTTTTTTTTTTTTTTTTTTTTTTTTTGAGACTGGGTCTCACTCTGTTGTCCAGGCTGGGGTGCAATGGCATGATCTGGGCTTGCTGCAACCTCTGCCTCCCAGGTTCAAGCGATTCTCCTGCCTCAGCCTCCCGAGTAGCTGGGGTTACAGGCATGTGCCACCATGCCTGGCTAATTTTTGTATTTTTAGTAGAGACGGGGGGTTTCACCATGTTGGCCAGGCTGGTCTCGAACTGCTGACCTCAGGTGATCCTCCCACCTTGGCCTCCAAAGTGCTGGGATTATAGGCATGAGCCACCGTGCCCAACCAGATTTTATGTTTTGAAGATGGCTGTAACACTATCTTCTGCTTTTCCTGAAATATGATCTTGCCATTCCCTGTCCTTCCTTTTCCCAGAAGTGAGTCTGAGACCCCATGTTTGAACCTATCTTTGGAGAGCAGATCACAAAGGGCTTTATGTGGCCGCTAGATTCCAAGATCAGAAATAAGCAGATATTGTAGAGCACCTGAGGAAGTCCAGGCCACATTGGGAAGCTGCGTGTTCTCACTTAGAGCAGTAGTTGAGATCTCAGCCATGTAATAAGCACTAACCTCCGTGTATGTGAGTGAGGAGGTCTTCAAATGACTCCAGCCCCATATGAGAAGCCCTGAGCAAGAGCTCCCTAGATAACACTTGGAATCATGAGAGAGAATTACAGTAAATGATTGCTATTGTTTTATGCATTTTAGGTGGTTAATCAGAAATATAATATTGGAATAGGGGCTCGAGAAAGTTTTCAGTGACTCAGGCTCCTTGCAGCTGTCTGCTCTGTTATCTCTGGCGTGCAACTTCATCCTCATGTTTTAACATGCTGCTGGTGCTCCAGCCACCACATCTGCATTCCAGGCAGCAGAATGGAGTTATGAAAGAGGAAGAGTGCACTTTCTTCCTTTTAGGGAAACTTCCTCAAAGTTCTATATAACATTCGTAGAATTTAGTGGCCAGGAATTAGTCACATGGTCAGTCCACGGCAGGGGATGCTGAAAATGGATCTTTTATTTTGGGTCGTAATGTACCTGCCTACAAACTGAGCTGTTTGAGGGGGAAAAGGAGCACAGCTATTGGATTAGACAACTGTTAGTTTCTGCACTGAGAGCTTTCTCAGGAGCCAAGGGCATGTGCTTTAGTGCACGGACGCCGGCACTATTTTATTGCATTCTTGATATCTGCAAGTCATGGTTAGATGACTTTTATGTACAGTTTTTACTGTAACTGGAATTTCAGTTACCAATAACCAGGAGGCGGAGGTTGCAGTGAGCTGATTTCACGCCATTGTACTCCACTCTGGGCGACAGAGCAAGATTCCATCTCGGGAAAAAAAAAAAAAAAAGAGAGAGAGAGAGGAGAGGACCGGTCATGAGAAGCTGCATTCTGGGATGTCTCATTACTTAAGGAAGGGCCCTTAACACGCATTCTGGTATTTCTGGGTTGGTATGGTAATTAAAAAACAGTGCCTGATAATGCTCCTCAAAACTTCCTATTAAAATAGCCATAAATGACCACAAAATGTTAGCACAGAAGCTATAAACGACGGAGGAGACCGAGCTGAGTCTATATAGACTTTTTACCGCAGCGTGGTTCGGGTTAGATTTTGAAAAGCTCTCCATGGCTTTATACCTTCCCTTTGCTCAACCAGAATATTATGGAGTGAGAAAACTGTGACGAAGTCAACGTTCACCTTAAACCTGGGCCTCTGAGTCCTCTCCAGTCAGTGAAGCAGGTAACTGCCTTTTACTTGCAAGACAGTGATCTGCGGGACCAGTAATATTCACATGATGTTCCCTAGATCTTCTGCCCTTTCCCCATGACTTTTCCCCTCTGACATCCATTGAGAGACCCGTATCCATCCAGAGTATAATTTCCAGAATGCAGTGTGGGCTGGCATAATAAGAAAGAGGACGGGGCCAGGCGCGGTGGCTCATGCCTGTAATCTCAGCACTTTGGGAGGCTGAGGTGGGTGGATCATGAAGTCAGGAGTTCAAGACCAGCCTGGCCAACATGGTGAAACCCCGCCTCACTAAAAAAACAAAAATTAGCCAGGTGTGGTGATGACGTCTATAGTCCCAGCTACTGGGGAGGCTGAAGCAGGAGAATTGCTTGAACCTGGGAGGCGGTGGTTGCAGTGAGCTGAGATCGTGCCACTGTGCTCCAGCCTGGGCCACAGAGCAAGATTCCATCTCAGGAAGGAAAAAAAAGAGAGAGAGGACCAGTCATGAGGAGCTGCATCCTGGGATGTCTCATTACTTTAGGAAAGGCCCTTGTAGGCAGAGCTGAGAACAGGAAGAGAGGCCAGACCAGAGTGAGCTGAGATGCGTGGTGGGTGGTTGGCATGGCTATTTATGAACAACTCTTTGCTGAAAAACTCAGAATGCATCTGGAAGAGTCCCCCAGACTAATGCCGGGAGGCTCCGCTGCAGGAGAAGAAGCTGACCTTACTAACCTGATCTCTAGGTCTAGACAAATAGAGGAAACTATCCAGTCCCACGGTTCTCAGGAAGGTGATAAAGGACCCCCTCAGCTTCCCCGACTCAGTGTGCAGAGAGAGCTCATCTTATTCAGAGCCGTAAACAAACAAAATTCCCCTAAACTTAATCAGATGGAAAACATTTACAAACAAAAACCTTACCCAACTGATATCAAATATTTATTTATTTCTTCAAGGATAAAGACAAAGGAAAAGAAGCCTTATGAGTTCTTCTCAAGGCCATTGAAGATTCTGTCTAATCTGCTGCCACCCACAAGTGCACCTACAGGCCTGTGTGATGAGAACTGATGTGCAGCGTGAGAACGCACAGACACTGCAAATTTTCAATCATCAAATATTCCATTACGTTCTCTGTGTTCTGTTTACTAAAGCAGGGAAGGAGACATATAAAAAATGGGTTTCCATAATAGGAATTGTTACAGTTTCACAGGCATTGTAGTCTGGTTGTATTGTTTGCTAGTGTAATGTAAGCCCTTACCAGCCAGCAACTAGGACAATGTGGAAAATATTGAACAGTTGCTTTTAGATGATCTGAAAACAGAGTAACATAAAATGAGTATTTTATTTTTAACCACTCAGTCCACTGTCTCTGCTTCTAGCCTTACAATCATCCATCCGTCCATGCGTCCGTCCGTCCATCCATCTGTCCATCCACCCAACCATCCATCCATCCATCCATCCATCCATTTATTGCTATTATGTGCACTAGCTTTTAACATAGATCAATAGAATTTACTGCATGACTATTCACTTTCTGTGTAACATTCAACATTTCTACTTAACGATGCTAAGAAGGTTGATTGAAGTAGAGACTTAACCATTTACAAGATGTTGTCTTAGATGGTTTACACACTTCTGCGCTTTTAATCCCAACAGGATTATGAGGTAGGCATTATTAATTGCCTTTATTTGATAAATAAGGAGAGGTGAAGTTAAATAAGTCCCTACAGTCAAGAAGGGGTGGAACTGGGACTTGAACAAGGGACTGTGACTCTCAGGACTACAGCCTTTTCCAAATACTAGCTATAATCCTTCAGTTTTGAAAATTTTCAGTTAATAATGACAGTGAGTGTGCACATTATACTTTATGTTTTGTAAAGGATGTATCATCAGCATCTGCTTCTCTCACCATCCCCAGGAGTAGGTATTAGTGATCTTGGCCTCATACATAGGGATCCTCACGTCAAATCTAGTGCTCTTCCCACTAGGGAGTGTTCCATGGTCTACTGTGGGAGACCTCTGGGGCCAGGGCTGGGCTCATGATCCAAAGCTACTATGGATTTTGGAGCACTCACGTGGCCCTTACCAATGAATCATTCATTCAGACTCGAAGTGCGTGCTGTCTTGAGATACTTGACTGTCTCTGAGTACAGGCTTCGTCACCATTTGAAGTGGTGGCTGCCTTGAAAGCAGCAGCAGTCTCACCTTGATTTCTCCTGGTGCTGCACATTTGCAGGTACTTCTCATATGCTTGTGTTTTGAAGTACATGTGGTGTTTTTGATTTATAGATTATTCCACACACACGATGTGTTTCCCTTTAATATCTATGTCACAGCTGGAATAGTTGTTACATTAAAAAAAATAGATCAAACTTCTTTAATTCCAACTCTGTGTTAGAACTAAATTCAGACTGGAGTTTACCTCGACACTACTTAGGGAAAAAGAGGGCCTGTTGAGTTACCATTGGCGTAAACTAGCTCATCCAGGAAAGACTTATCTACTTAATAGAAGCTTTTCTTTTAATTGCTTAAACTATTATTTCACATATACCAGATGAGCAGATCAGAGACTTACACTTTGTTACAGTAATTACAAATCATTCTTTTCTATCTCTAGCCCAGAACTTTTATCAGGTGACACTGGTGTTTGAATGAATGAACACAGGAGTATTCATTCACTGGCCGGATGTATGAAACATCTCTGCAATCCCTTCGGTGTTACCCTGGACCGCCCTACTGGAACCTGGACTCTGTCTTGTCATTTTATCTGTGTGTTCTCAGAGAAGAAGGGAGTACTGGTTAAGTATGAAACTTCCCATCACACCCACGGGTGTTGTAATAGACACTTTCTGGGTGGCTGCCCAGCTCACAGTAATTCAACCTGCCCTGACCCGCAGACTTGGACTCCCAGCTGCCGTGTCTGGACCAATATGACCTTGTTTTCTTGGCAGTGGCTAAATTTTTTCAGTGGTATCCTGTGAATGTAAACTGGGACACTTACATCTCTGTCCTGGGAATTTTGGAATTTTGAGCTAAAAACATTGGACCAGGGAATCATAAAGATTGAGGGATGTTAATTCTAACATTCCAGAGGAGTAGTCCCTGGCTATGCACTAAAATCAGCTGGAAAGCTTTTAAAATATACTTATTCAAGGGCCGACCCCTTGAGATTCTGATGTAATTTGTCTGAGAGGAGCCAGTGTATTACTTTTTTTTTTTTGAAGTTACCCATGTGATTCTATATGTAATCAAGGTTGAAAATCAATGCTCTACAGGAAATTACCCTTCAAGCCCCCAGAGATGTACAAAACCCTTCCAGTGTCCTTCCAATAAATTCATTCTTCCTTTTTCCCCTCTCACATCTCTCTGAATCTAGCCATAGTTTGTATTTATTCTTTATTACTAGAAGAACCTTAATACTGATGCTATTGGTGTCAGTATTATCATCTTCGGAATTCTTGGTATTTATATGGCTGATTAGCCACATGACTCCCTATTTTGCTATTATGCATCTGAGTTTTTAAAAATTGCTATTTGGGCTGGGCATGGTGGCTCATACCTGTAATCCCAGCACTTTGGGAAGCTGAGGCAGGCAGATCACTTGAGGTCAGGAGTTCGAGACCAGCCTGGCCAACATGGTGAAAACATGTCTCTACTAAAAATAAAAAAAATTAGCTGGGCGAGGTGGCATGTGCCTGTAATTCCAGCTGCTCCAGAGGCTGAGGCAGGAGAATCTCCTGAACCTGGGAGGCGGAGATTGCAGTGAGCCGAGACTGAGCCACTGAACTCCTGCCTGGGCAACAGAGTGAGACTCTGTCTCAAAAAAAAAAAAAAAATACTATTTGGGGTTCTCCAATATTTTCTTTTTCCTTTTTTAAAAAAATTGAGATATTTAGTAGATGATAGCGCAAACTATAATTTCATTTGAATACAAATGTATGCACATGTTTTTAACAAGTTATCTAGCAGTTATTACGAACAGCCTCAAGGACCTTCGAATTAGAATGGAAAATTGTAAGACTGCAATTTAATTTTAACAATCTTGCTTGCTCTTAAGAGAATACCATCCATTTCAAATCAGAGTCACAAACTCCAAAAGACCAGTGGAGTGGGAATGAGGAGTGGGCAAGAGAGGTACACACAGGGTTGAAAAGAAATACAGCTCTTTAGGAAACCAAAATTAGATGCATTATTACAGCTGAGGACAAGGAAAGGTCTATGGCTTTTAGAAAATGGCTTTTCTTCCAGTACCATACAAGTCTTACAAAGAAACGTGGGACAAGTCGACTGATTTAAAAGGACAGATTTCATTTTCAGATACCTTCATCGGCAAACAAGTGACCCTTTCCTTTGGGGATTCCGCAGTGAAGTTTCTATATTTAGCCCAGAAGCTAAGTATTGGATTTGAAAATACGGTTAATTTCACAGAATTCAACATTATCAACAGCCGGCACCTGCTTCTCTGCTAACTGCCCCCCTGCCCGGCCAGGTTTCCCCGCCCCCGTGCAGACCCTGCAGGAGGAGGAGTCATGCAGCCCTCCTGCTTTGAAGTGAGATTAGTTCTTCTGATTCTGCTGTGAGCTCATTCTTGTCAAACTCTTCCAGACCCTACAGGTCTTGAAATCGATGTGAAAATCTCCTCTGCAAGTTCTTGGTGGTCAGCGACGTCCTGGATTAAGTCTTCGACTTGACTGACGCCCATGCTGCTGCAGGCGGGCCTCACAGGCTTGGCGGCATAGCCCGCGTTTATGAGCCCTTCTGTGCTGGGGTTAGTGCTGGGGAGGTCCAGGGCCTCCTGCTGGATCTTGATGGTTAGTGATGTGCTGTCAGTTTCCATCAGGTGCTTCCCGTACCTCTTCTCGAGGCTTGGGTGTCGGGAGGGCTGCGCCTTGTGCTTTTTTGCCACTGTCAGCTCCTGCTCGATCTTCTTCTCCAGGAACTCAGGCTTCTGGCTTCCCATCTTGTTGGAATTCACTTGGGGTGGCTGGCAAAATATTATGGAAACTATTTAGGGAAAGTTATAGATGAGTCTCAAACCTTTTGGAAGGCTGAAAGGTTTTACTGCGGCAGGCTGAAGGCGGCTGGCCGGTTTATTAAGTTAGGGAGAAGGTAGGGACGAGGCTTCCCCAGTTACGTCTGCTTCCCCTATATGCCTTTGTCTCCACTCTAAATGTTTACTCATGTTCATTTTGTGCTGGGTAGTCCTCTCTGGGGAGGACCAAAGGGGAATTACCTGTTAATCGTATTTACTCTGAGACCCCGGAAACTAAAGGTTTTATCATTCATATAACTACTCTTTTAACCATATTAATTATCCACAAGCATACTTAAGCAGACTTAGAACCTCTGTTATGGATAAATATATGGACGGACACGGGGTCTTGGTTGATTGGTTGCATTTCACCCTCTGAAAGTAGCCAACGGCCATCCCTAGCCCTCTTGAATCAGTGTAATGGGGTGAGAGTGCATTCATTCATTCATCATTGAGTCAGGGTCTGCAGGTCAGGCTTCTGCAGGTGGTGACTGACGTCTCAGGTGGTGACCCCAATGTGATCAAGGAGATCAAGGTGTGAGGAGACCCGGTGTGAAGAAACTGGGCTTCTCACCATCTCCGCTGTGTCCCGCAGCTGCTGGATGGCCTCCTGGGGTCAGGCCGCCCTTGTCAGTCTTACCCCTCCCACCCCAAACCGCTTCCTGGATACCTAAACACTGATTTGGTTGCTGTTCCAGTGTCTGCTTCTAGCCCCTTCCAACATTTCTTAAAGAGTATTTCATTTCTTTTTTTTTTTTTTTTTTAGACGGAGTTTCGCTCTTGTTGCCCAGGCTGGAGTGCAATGGCGCGATCTCGGCTCACCGCAACCTCCGCCTCCTGGGTNATGGCGCGATCTCGGCTCACCGCAACCTCCGCCTCCTGGGTTCAGGCAATTCTCCTGCCTCAGCCTCCTGAGTAGCTGGGATTACAGGCACGTGCCACCATGCCCAGCTAAATTTTTGTATTTTTAGTAGAGACGGGGTTTCACCATGTTGACCAGGATGGTCTCGATCTCTTGACCTCGTGATCCACCCGCCTCGGCCTCCCAAAGTGCTGGATTTCATTTCTTTAACGTTTTAAGGCACTCATTCTCTTCCCTGATTTTTGCTTCATATTTTTATGTCTGTATAATTCTTGTCCCGCTGGCCAGACTGTAGCTTTTGAGAATGAACAGTAAGAATGGAGAGCCTTGAATTTGCACTGGGTGAGCTGGATTTGCAATTTTTCTCTTTACTCTGTAAGGCCCCAGTGTCTGTGTATGTACATTTTAGTAAGAATGCAGTGCCAGCCTCACACCTTAATGCACTGTAAAATGTCTCATCTACCTGTCCTCTTTTTTTGGCTGTTTTTCTTTTTTGCACCTATTTGTTCCACATGATTCCAAAGAGATGAGAAACAATTTATCTGAGCCTTATGTTGCTTATTGTCAGTCTGAAAAACAATTGCCAATGAACTGTATTGATTCATATCATTAAACACACGTGGACTCACACATACACACGCAATCAAATTTTAGTGTGACCAAATTGCAAAATATGTCTTCAGCATGCTTACCTTGTCAGTGACCAGCTGAGACTGCTGATACAGGACTCAGCAGATGTATGCTCCTCAGCTGTACTGACCAGCTGGCATATGGCATCATGCTGGCACAGGGTCCTGTCAGTCAGCCTCACAGGCATGCCATTCACCCAGAATTAGAACCAAAGGGAAGATTTTTTTCTTTGCAAACCATTAGCAGAAGTGACCTTTCACAATGGCTTAAGATAATTTTGTAAGTGCGAGGGAGATCCATTTATTAGCATAAGTTATTCAATAGCCTTATTTAAGGCCAGAACCCAGTGATTTTTAATTGAAAATATTGGCTGTGAATTGCTGGAAGGTTTAATAATGTTATCCCTGTCTTGAACCACAGGATTGAGCCAAAGAGCTTCTGTGAGTCACCTGAGCTTGTCTCCTGGCCAGCTGCACATTCGATTTTGAATCATGGTTCTGCCTTGGACCCAAGGAGAGGCCCACTGTTGTTCTCAGCCCTAGACCTTGTCATCCTCTCTAGTTCTGTTTTAATGGGGGATGGTAAACTCGGCTGGGAACTGAGAGATTAATATCTGGATTACATGTCTACCACAAGGAGTTGCACGACCTGTGATTACAGAGGCTGGGATTTGATGACAGTTCACTGAAAAATTGCCATACCACTTACCACCATGTCACCCAAAGATGTCCAGCATTGAGGATTTACCATTCCTTTAATACAACAAACAAAACAAAATACACTCTGGGCCAAACCCATGCCTGGTTGGGAATCCTGGTATCTCTGTGGTGGGGGTAGGGCTCAACTGTTCCCAGCATAGTTTTCCTTGGCTTCCTACTCTTCATTTCCTGCTTCTGTTAAAGCCGTAGGCGCTGTCTGCATCTCACCTCCTGGCCATTTTTTCCTTCTATTTTTGTCATTAACTCCATATACGGAAGACAACTTTGTCTTTAATTTCCCACCAGTTTTCTTTTACCCAAGACAGTGTATCTTGTAGATTTTTACTGAAAGTCTGGCATAAAGCGTGTGTGTGTGTGTGTGTGTGTGTGTGTGTGTGTGTGTGTGCGTGTGTATATGTGTGTGTGGAGTGTGTTTGGGGGTGTGTGTGTGTATGTGTATGTGTGGGGTGTGTTTGGGTGTGTGTGTGTATGTGTGTGTGTGTGTATGTGTGTGTGTGTGTGTGTGTGGCGGGGGGTGTGTTTGGGTGGGTGTATGTGTGTGTGTGTGTGGTGGTGTCAAAGGTTGAATTGTGTGCTCCCCGAGCCCCAAATTCATGTGTTGATGTCTTAATCTTTAGTATTCCAGAATAAGACTGCATTTAGAGATAAAGCGTTTTTAAAGCGTTTTTAAAGAGGTAATTACAGTTAAACGAAATAATTGAGATGGGCCGTCATTCAATATGGTGTGTGTCCTTATGAGAAGAGGAGATCAGGACATGGACACATACAGAAAAAAGAACGTGTGGAGACCCAGGAAAAGCCATCTCCAAGCCAGGGAGAGAGGTCCCAGAAGAACCCGACCCTGCCAACGCCTTCGGCTTAGGCTTCTGGCCTCCAGATTTGTGAGAAAACAGATTTCTGTGGTTGAAGCCACTCAGTCTGTGGCAACCTGTTCTGGCAGCTCTAGGTGACTAATACAGTGGGGTGATCTCGGAACAGAACACTGCATGGGAAACAATTTAAAAGCGAAGAGCAGCCATCTTTATTGCGAAGATCTTTTGGCTTCTCTCACCAATGAAAATTTCTCATGGCCAGTTTTTCTTTTTAAGATCTGGTCTTTTTTTTTTATGTTGTTAGTGTCTTTCTTTTCCTTTCCTTACCTCCCCCCCGCCCCCATTCTCTCTCTAAGGAGGAAGAACTCTGAAATACGTGAAGGAGGAATGGGATGTTTTTGGGAAATACGTTACTAGATGGGGGACATGGAGGAGTTCAGACACATGCTTGGGGATCAGACAGGACTGGCGGTTCACAGCCTGGCTCTACCACCTCCCAGCTGCGGATTTGGGATAGATCACTGAACCTTTCCATTCATCGGTCTTTATCCGTCAGTTGACGATTGTGCTGGCACTTACCTGGCCATAAAACAGTGCAGGTAGAACACTTAGCAGAGTGCTGAGCTCAACAAATGCAAACTGCTATCATTAAGTCGCCATCCCCCCAAGGGGTGCATTCATGGTGGAGAAAAAGGATGATAAATTGATGAAGGTGCCCGAGCAGCCTGTGTGTGAACACGAAACGTGATCACATTCCCTTCAATATACCAATGGCCAAGGCAGACCTTTCTCTTTGAATGAATGCCGTCTCTTTCTCTCTCTGTGTTTTGAAATGAGGTCTGCTGTCTTCATGTCTTTGTACACCTCCTGTTCAGGTGCCGTCAGGTTCTTTGAGGGCCTGATAGCACCAACGTGAGCCAAGACAAAGGAGCCATTGAACAGATGTCTTAGTTTGCCTACAGAACAGATCAAGATGTCCTTCTGTCTCACAGATGCTCCACCCCGCTTACAAGGTAGGAGAAGAGAAAGGAGTCTGGGGCAGATATTTTAGTTAATAATAAATAATGTTTGTGTATATAAGCGTGCCCATTTTAGGTGACCTGGTGTGGTCGTAAACAGTAGGATAAGACTCGAGAATACACACATCAGACCCTTGTCACTTTTATCACAACCTGTGTAAATCTTCTGTTGTTATTTGGGCATAAGTAGAAACAGCCTATTCCAACTACACTGCTGGTATCAGCTCATTTCAAGACAGACGAGTTTGCAACTTTGCAACCCCCATGGCTGGGATAAGTCTCATTTGTGACTCAAGAAGAACGGGTAAAACTATCAAGAAGAAGCCAGCAGCTAGAGCCGTCTCCCTTAAAGATGACACCTCAATTACCGAGGGCAAGAGAATTCCCAAGTTACACCAGTCTGTGGCCATTAGGGATGGAAGCTGTACAACAATGTCGATACATTCTGGCATTTAATCTTGATTTCATCTCCTTTGAAAGCCTTCCCTTTTATATGTAGTTAATAAAAGTCATCGTGGAGAAAATGCTATTCAGGCCTTGACTTTTTGTCTAATGTGAATCCTTACAATTTCTCACACAGAGCTTTTAGGGGGTGGTTATTAATTACACACATTATAGATTATACAATCAATATGACTGAATTCATCTAAATGATCCCATAATTTGATCACAGAGTAATTCAGTTAACAAGGCAGAAATAACTTTTAAATGGTGTCTAATTACCACGTAACCACCAGATGTCAGTTTTTTTAAATGCAGGTCACAGATCAAAAGGCATTTTTTTTACAGTTGTAGGGGAGGGAATGGTGCCCGGTGAGGGAAGTTCGGCAGTCGCGGTACATGACTTCCCGGGGAGCGTGCTGGGAATCACAGCCGAGGGGCAGGACCTTCATTTAGGTTTGAACAATGCAGAGGAGAGGATGGAGTTTGTGTACTTCGTATCATGGTCATACTCTGGGGTGACGCTGCCCAGTGTGTGCCTGGGCCCCAAAACCGTTATAAAAGTTCCTAATATATGCCGAGTTGAATTGAATGTCCTGTGGAAGTGCTGCTTTACAGTTGACAGGAGTGGCGGTGCAGTGTGCGCGTAGGTCAGCAAGGTTTCCCTGCCTCTATCCATCTCTTTCTCTCAGCAGTATGAACACACACAGAATAGGAAGCAAGCCAGGGACTGCCTCACTTTCCAGCAGAGTCCGTCAATCCAATTACAAAATAAAATTCTAAAAGCTGACTCCGCATTATTATTTCTCACATATGTCCAGCTATTAGCATTTCAGTGGCTAACGAGCAATGCTAGCTTTTTCGTATTCTTTTTGAAACAGGGTCTCACTCTGTCACCAGGCTGGAGTGGCAGTGGCACAGGAACATGGCTTACTGCAGCCTCAGCCTCTCTGGGATCAAGTGATACCCCCGTCTTAGCGTCCTGAGTACCTGGGACCACAGTCACGCTACCTTGCCCAGCTAATTTTTTGTAGAGATGGGGGTCTTTCCCTGTTGTCAGGCTGGTCGCGAAGTCCTGGGCTCGAGTGATCAGCACACATCAGCCTCCCAAAGTGCTGGGATTACAAACGTGAGCCACCACGCCTGGCCTATGTTCACTGTCATAATTCTATCTGATAAGCAGATAATCTACCGTGTGAAGGGACATCCCTCCCCAGCCCCTCTATTGGATCAATAAAGCTATTGTCATTGGCATGAAGAAAGATGCAGCCTTGCCATAAACATTTTGTTTTGCAAAGTTGGTCCTCATGGGTAAATGGATGTGTAGCCTGACTCAGGCTCGTTGGGCTGTTTTGAAAAGCCGCTGCATTTCAAAGATGCAGTGTAGTGTGGTGAACAAAGGTATTGTGGTCTTTGAAGTTGCAGAGACCTGTGTTTTAGTCACAGATTTGCTATTACTAGTACCATTAGTACTGCTACTACTAATTATCATTATTTGCCTTGGGCAAGGCGAGTTGAGGGTAAAATGTAGATTACAACACCTCTTTCCTAGAGTTATGGTAAAGATTATATGAAATATGGGCACTAAAGTTCTGGTACTTGGTAGGTCACCTGCTGAAACACTGAAACTTCCTTTACTTCTGAGATTTAAAAAAAAACTGGCTGAAATCAGTTGGAAGCAATATGGCCAACCGGAGTCTGTACAGAATGAACTTGCTGATGTCACAGCCCGAATTTCCACCGTGTTTCATACTAACTCCCCCTGAATTTGCATGAGGTAGCATGAAGAGATAACTGCCCATGCCCGAGAACTTTCTAGACTTCTCCTTTCCCTCCACCATCACCTAGCAATCTCAGAACCCACCCCCTGAACCTTTTCTAATAAAGTTACTGCCTGAGAGCCAGCAAGGGGAGACAGATTTGAACTGCACTCCTGTCTCCTTGTTAGTTGACCTACAATAAAAACTTTTCACAAAACCCCGGTGTCATAGTATTCATTTCTAGTGCGCAGGCAGCAAGCCCCTTTTGCTCGGTAATAACGGGAACTTGCAGCTGTCCCACCATCAAGCATCAACACCTTCCACCATCACAATCGATCTCAGTCCTGTGAGCACAATCAATTCCTGAATCACTCCTTCTTTATTCTGCTCTGTCTTGTAAACCAGTAGTCCCCAAACTTTTTGGTACCAGGGACTGGCTTCATGGAAGCCAATTTTTCCATGGATGGCGGGTGGGTTGTGGGGTAGGGATGATTTTGGAGTGAAACTGTTCCCCCTGAAATTAGCCATTAGTTAGATTTTCACAGAGCTCAGGCAACCCAAATCGCTCCCATGTGCAGTTCACAAAGGCTTTGTGCTCCCGTGAGAATCTAATGGAGCTGCTGATCCGACAGGTGGTGGAGCTCAGGTGGTAATGCTGGCTGGCTCACCCGCTGCTCATCTCCTGCTGTGCAGCCCAGTTCCTAACAGGCCAGTCCCAAATCGGGTCTGGGTCTGCTCACAGGGGTTGGGGATCCCTGTTCTAAGCCATTCATGTTCTAGCTATAGAAAAACCTTGCCCTTAATGCAGGAGTATGCCTCTGCCCCACTTTATGGTTGCTTAGCAACTGTTTGCTACCCTAGGTCCCACCCTCCCTTCCTCTGTTGGTTCATTCCTTCCTTCCTTCCTGCATTCATCCCTTCCTTCCTTCTTCCTTCTGTTTCCTTCCTTCCTTCCTTCTTTCCCTCCCTCCCTCCCTCCTTCCTTCCTTCCTTCCTTCCTTCCTTCCTTCCTTCCTTCCTCCCATCTCCTTCCTTCCTTCCTTCTCCTTCCTTCCTTCCTTCTCCTTCCTTCCTCCTGTCTCCTTCCTTCCTCTCTTCCTTCCTTCTTTCCTTCTTTCTTTTGATGGAGTCTCACTCTGTCACCCAGGCTGGAGTGCAGTGGTGCAATCTCGGCTCACTGCACACCTCCACCTCCTGGGTTCAAGTGATTCTCCTGCCTCAGCCTCCCTAGTAGCTGGGATTACAGGCATGCACCACCACACTTAGCTAATTTTTGTATTTTTAGTAGAGATGGGGTTTTGCCATGTTGGCGAGGCTGATCCCAAACTCCTGATCTCAGGTGATCCCCTATCCTCTGCCTCCCACAGTGCTGGGATTTCAGAGGTGAGCCACGGGGCCCAGCTGTTTCTTTTTCTAAAGCTTTGGGAAGTCTTTTACTTTAATTTTTAAAAAATTATTTCAATAGTTTTTTTGGGGAACATTATATCATTTTTTTTTTTTTTTTTTTTGAGACAGACTCTCACTCTGTCACATCCAGACTGGAGTTCAGCGGTGCAATCTGCTACCTTCACCTCCAGGGTTCAAGAGATTCTCATGCCTTAGCCTCCCAAGTAGCTGGGATTACA
>NW_016107615.1:2561147-2563670 GCF_001604975.1 Cebus imitator | reverse complement strand
TTACCCTGTTGCTCAGGCTGTAGTGCAGAGGCGTGGTCATGGCTCACTGCAGCTTCAAACTCCTAGGCTCAAGCAATCCTCCTGCTTGGGCTTCCCAGAGTTCTGGGATTACAGGTGTAAGCCACCGCAGCCTGGCCTACCTATTGTCAAATCTGTAAGATGCTTAGTGAAAGTTTTAGGTGAATATAGACCTAGGTATGTAACATTTCTGTTGAAGCATATTGGATTCTTTGTATGTGGACTGTTAGAAAGCATTCCCTTAAAAAGGTATTTTAGGGACTTTAAAAAGAAAAATCGGGAGCAATTCAATGTACTGATGTTTGTTTTCTCAGGCCAGACTACTATCATCCATGTGCGCTTGTTAGCATAGGAAATGTTAGCTGCCTGCCCTCCCTCTGTTATGTTCTTTTTCACATACCTAGATTTCGTTCAGGTCTCCTCCCCTCCTTCATGCAGCCCATGAGGCTCAGAGGAAGCTGACCTCACGTGTCTCCAGGGATGGATGCTGAGTGATCTAAGACTCTAAGCCAAACAGAGTAATCTTAAGAGTCAGCCCATTCAAAAAAAGACGTGTTTTAGTATTTTGACCCATGAGTCAAGAGGAATGGTTTGTTGGGGCTTTATAGGGAAGATCTTCCTCTCTCCTCCAGGACCTTTCTGGCCACCATTCTGTCTCTCTCCCACTGAATGTGAATGAGAACACTCTGAGTGGGGTTGTCTGCTGCAAACGTCCTAAGGACACAGGAAGCGCTCCCTAAGGATGAACCAACACTGTGAACAGCAGAGCATGACAGGAAAAGAACATACGCTTTTCCTGATATTTTTATGCTGCCAGATCAGCAAGAAAACTACTTCTGGGCTTCATTTTACATGAGACAGTAGGACTCTTTAACATTTAAGTCAGTTTCAACCAGTGTTCTGTACTTGCCTAATATTCCAACAGAAACACTCATGGGTAGATATTTTCCTGCAGGTACAGAATGGTTCCCTGGCAGGCAATAAAATGTAACATCAGCTGTAATATAAATTAAAACCCTTGCAAAACCCTCCGGAGAGTTCTGAACTCTTCAAGTGCTTCAGAGTGTGGTTAGAGATTTTTAGAATAGTGACTCAACTATCACAGCACAGCTCCTAGCAACCCCAAGGACCTGTTACTGTCCGAATGCTGAAGCTTTGTGGACAACTCATAGCCAGCACTTGGTGGAATGGCAGGATTTAATTTTTAAAAATTTTTATAGATTTAGGGCGTACAGGTGCATTTTGTTAAATGGATATATTGTGTAGTGGCGAAATCCGGACTTTCAGTATTACCATCACCCAATTAGTGTAAATTGCACCATGTAGGTCATTGCTCATCCCTCATTCTTCTCTGGCCTCCCATCCTTTGGAGTCTCCAGTGTCTCTTCCACTTGGTATGTCCATGTGTACACACAGGTTACCTCCCACTTATAAATGAGAACACGAAGTATGTAACTTGTTTCACTTAAGACGATGATGTTTGTTCCATCCATGTTGCTGCAAAAGACATGATTTAATTATTTTATTTTTATTTTTTGAGATGGAGTTTCACTCCGTCACCCAGGCTGGAGTGCAATGGCGCGATCTTGGCTCACTGTAACCTCTGCCTCTCCTGGTTTAAGCGATTCTCCTGGCTCAGCCTCCTGAGTAGCTGGGACTACAGGCATGTGCCACCATTCCTGGCTAATTTTTTGTATTTTTAGTGGAGACAGGGTTTCACCGTGTTAGCCAGGATGGTCTTGATCTCCTGACGCCATGATCTGCCTGCCTCGGCCTCCCAAAGTGCTGGGATTACAGGCATGAGCCCCTGCGCTCTGCCAATTTCATTATTTTTTTATGGCTGAGTAGTGGAATTGGAGGATTTTGTAAATAATGTAGACTGGGAGACGAGGACAAGGATGATGGAGAAGGAAGAGGTCTTGGCACGCATCCTGAAAATAAGCTCCTTAATGTCCTTAAGTTTCTGACAAAACTCAGTTGAGTTGAGCTTGTAAGCTTCATTTATTTATTGTGTTTGTCAATCGATATATCATAGTCGTGCATATTTTGCTCTCATCGCAGCACCATTCACAATTCACCATTCACAATTCACCATTCACTATTCACCACTCACTATTCACAATTCACAATTCACTATTCACAATTTACTTCAGAATTCACTATTCACTATTCATAATTCACTATGCACAATTCACTATGCACCATTCACAATTCACCATTCACTATTCACCATTCACTATTCACTATTCACTATTCACAATTGACTTCAGAATTCACTATTCACTATTCACAATTCACTATTCATAATTCACTATTCACAATTCACTATTCACAATTCACTATTCATAATTCACTATTCACAATTCACTATTCACTATTCACAATTCACTATTCATAATTCACAATTCACAATTCACTATTCACAATTCACCATTCACTATTCACCATTCACAATTCACTATTCACAATTTACTTCAGAATTCACTATTCACTATTCATAATTCA
>NW_016107615.1:2543683-2559792 GCF_001604975.1 Cebus imitator | reverse complement strand
TTTTTTTTTTTTTTCGAGACGTGGTCTCGCTCTGTCATCCAGATTAGAGCGCAGCTATGTAATCATGGCTCACTGCAACCTCTGCCTCCCAGGCTCAAGACATCCTCCCATGTCAGTCTCCTGAGTAGCTGGGACTACAGGTGTGCACCATCACGCCTGGGTAATTTTTTGGATTTTTTGTAGAGATAGGATTTTGCCATGTTGCCCAGGGTAGTCTTGAACTCCTGGACTCAAGTGACCTGCCTGCCTTGGCCTCCCAGTGCTGGGATTACAGGCATGAGCCACCATGGCCATCCCTGTACATTTTTGCTCTATTCAAGACATTGTTTCTTCTGGTTCTATCTTGGAAAGTTGTGTGTATTCAGAAGATTGTTTATTCTTTATACATTTTGTAGTTTGCATGCGTAGAGATGTTCATAGTAGTCTTTAAATGAATTTTTTTGGATTTACGCATAATTAGATATGGTTTCACATCTCTAAAATTTAAATAGATGCAGAATAAAAGTTTGACACAATTTAGCATCCCCTTACGATAAATCACTCAAAAAATTAGATATGGGGAAAAATCTCAAGCCAATAAATCTCATGTATAGTAAAAAAAAAAAAAAATGCACACCTAAGAATATACTAAACAGGCAAATCTGTAAGCTTTTGCTCTATGAGCTAGAACAAGGATGTCTGCTTTCTTCAGTCTTACCAAACATAGTACAAACTGTCCAAGACAGAGAAATTAGAGAATAAAATCAAAGCAATTCAGATTCAATAAAAAAATTTAAATTATCCTATATGCTTAAAAAAGACATAATGTTATGTATATACAGATTTTTAAAAGTATATACCCGGCTGGGCGAGTTGGCGCACGCCTGTAATCCTAGCACTTTGGGAGGCCTAGGTGGGTGGATCACCTGACGTCAGGAGTTCAAGACCAGCCTGGCCATCATGGTGAAACTCCATCTTAAAAAAAATAAATAAATAAAATAAAAAAAAAAAAAGAAAAAAGATTGCAGCTACTTAAAAAAAAAAGTATATAACCATCGGTGAGACTGTTGGATTATATAGCAGTTCTGTGTTTTTTTTTTGAGAAAACTTCATACTGTTTTCTATAATGATTGTACTACTTTATATTCTCAAGATTATGAAACAGAATAATAATTATCATCATATTCAGCATTATGTACTTACTCTGTGCCACATACTGTATAAATATTTGCCCTTTCAATTGTCTGAACTACCGCGATGTTATGCCTATTTGGTAGATGAGAAATTTAACGCTTAAAGAAATTAAGAAATATGGCAAAAATCCAAGTCAAAGAGAATAGAGAAGGGAGCCATAGTTTCAATCCATGTCTTTCGTTTTAGAAATTTGTGCTATTAGCCAATATGCTGTATGATCTCAAAACCATATTATCATTCTGCTCATTCATTCTTTCATTCAACCATGCAATGAATATTCACAAAGTGCCACTGTTTCTGGTCTTGAGGTTATGTACTAGCAGGGGTGGATAGTCTCTGAAAAAAATGTGAGCAAATACATATCAACAAACGTGTATTTATGCATGTTTCTGATGCATTTACAATGTGAGGTATAATGACAAAAGCCAAAACTATTTTTGTGTGGTCTCCTTACGGAAACATTAACATCCAGAGTGGCAAGCTGTACCCCTAACCACTGGCGCATTTTGGCTGTAGAACAAACACCCCGTCATGGTTGCAAAGATGAAGTCAGAGGCTTTTGGTCAGATGTTGCAATGTTTAATGTTTGCCAGTAGGTGGCATCCATGCCTTATAAACATTAGAGACACAAACCTGCTTGGCACTTATAGCTTACAATGAGACTTAATGTCTTTGATTTTATAATGCTAGAGCTTCCTATGCTATCTAATTATCTCTGTTGAATGGGTGGGTATATGAAAGACTTAATCAGTACAATTGGAAATACAGGTAATGTGGCTGTGTAATTTTCAGTGACAATTTATACAACTTTTATTTTAAGGTAGTCCTAAAAGTGTACCACATTTTGTTGAAGCCTGTGGATCATATTTATATTCATGATGAACAATCGACTGTATGATGAAAATAGGCTTAGGGAAGTGCAGCATTCTGTTAAATTATATGGTCAGAACACACTTAGAGTTGAGAATCTAATAAAGGTTTTCGCAGAGGAAAATGTGATTGAAAAATAAAACCTATTCCTAGAAATTGATATGCCTTTTAATCAAGCTTGCAAAGTTGTTCTGCTATTCTGCATGAAATCTTTGTTATTTTAAAGGAAGGTGAACATTATAGTATGCTGGATTTAGAAAGAAAATATACACATATTTTGAGCTCTGATTAAAGATCTTTTGATTTGATTATATCCCTACCATTATCCTCCTCTTTAATGTTAGGTTGTTGGATTAAAACATCACGAGGTCAAGAGATCAAGACCATCCTGGTCAACATGGTGAAACCCCATCTCTACTAAAAATACAAAAATTAGCTGGGCATGGTGGCGCGTGCCTGTAGTCCCAGCTACGCAGGAGGCTGAGGCAGGAGAATTGCTTGAACCCGGGAGGCGGAGGCTGCAGTGAGCCGAGATCACACCATTGCACTCCAGCCTGGGTAACAAAAGTGAAACTCCGTCTCAAAAAAAAAAAAAAAAAAAAAAAAAAAAAAAAAAAAAAAAAAAAAAAAAGTAAATTTGTAGTCTAGGGCCATTACTGTGTCTTTTCAAGTCACATTGTCTTTTTGCAGTAAGGAATTGAGACCCAGTGTTGGATGAGACCTGAGATTTTGAGGTGAACAGAATTTTAAAGGGTATGTTTATGTTTCTTGCTGCATGTACTAAAGGTGAAGCCGCTGCGCCCCCAAATGCTTTTTTTTTTTAAACTTTCTAATACTTTTGCTAGTCCATTGCATTACTGCATTTGCTGAGAATGTTATTTGCTTTCTGTCAGATTTACCTTCTGCATTGAAAGGCAACATCTTATTTTAAAAACCAGATCCCTTTTAGTTGCATCGCTAAAAAGCTGTCAGCCAATTGGTGTTTACAAAAGACATTCCACTGGTATCTGCAGCAGCCAGTGAGTTTATGACTCAGTTGCTTTTAAGCTAAAGGCTTGAGAAGTCTAGTGCTTTCTGTTCTACATCTAATTCGGGAGAAGCTGTATTTCAAGAGGTTGTCAGAAATAAGCAAAGAAAATGCCAGCTTCCTCTGAGTTTGAACTGCTAGGCTAGCGTTTTGCTATTAAATTACTCTGAAGTTAGTGTGGATACATTTCTTATTTACTTTATTTGTCTCTCTGGGTATATGCCTATTAGGCCAGGTAAAAATCAAATGGCAGTCATTTTGACTTAACTTTCATTTATGAAGTTAAAACCTTCCCTTTTTCTGTTTTCTTGGAGGAAAGTATCAGGAAATTTCCAGTCCCCAAAAGGATGCTAAATCTCTCAGATTCTTTCTAGGATGTTCAGCAACTCATCTCTCTATAGCGGATTCTTTCTTAAATTGGATTTATTCCAACTGCTCACTGTGCTAAATTCTTTCAAGCAAAATCATGTTCAGTGCCTTCCACTTCTATCCTAACTATGCCACAAAGATAAAAAGAAGTCTAGAATTTTTCTCCTGATATACACTTTGTGTAGCCCAGCATTTGGTTTTCTTTTTCTGAAAAATCAAAGAAAAAAATGAAGTAACCAATGAACTAACAATAACAACCTGATTTTAGCTGAGATAAGAAGAACTAAAATTGGTAAATTTATCTATAGCAAGACAAAATCTTTCTTTGATTTTGGTTTATGGTAGTACTGAAGATTTTAACCTAATGATACTTTGGTAAGAAACCTTTTAGAGCATGAGAACTGTCAAGTAAGAATTCTTTGCTTAAAAAAGAAACTAGCATCAGAGTGAATAAGCACCCTACAGAATGAGAGAAAATTTTTGCAGTCTACCCACCTGAAAAAAGTCTAATATCCAGAATTTACAAGGAACTTAAACAAATTTACAAAAACAAAAACAGAAACAAAACCCCAAACAACCCCGTCAAAAAGTGAGCAAAGGAAAAAGGATATAAACAGATACTTCTCAAAAGAAGACATTTATGCATCCAACAGTCATATGAAAAAAAGCTCATCACTGGTCGTTAGAGAAATGCAAACCAAGCCACAATGAGATACCATCTCACGCCAGTTAGAATGGTGATTATTAAAAAGTCAGGAAACAACAGATGCTGGAGAGGATGTGGAGAAATTGGAACACTTTTAGACTGTTAGTGGGAGTGTAATCTAGTTCAACCATTGTGGAAGACAGTGTGGCGATTCCTCAAGGTTCTAGAACCAGAAATACCATTTGACCCAGCAATCCCATTACTGGGTATAAACCCAAAGGATTATAAATCATTCCACTATAAAGACACATGCACACCTACGTTTCTTGCAGCACTGTTCACAGTAGCAAAGACTTGGAACCAACTCAAATGCCCATCAGTGATAGACTGGACAGGGAAAAAGTGGCACATACACACCATGGAATACTAAGCTGTCATAACAAGGAATGAGTTCATGTCCTTTGCAGGGACATGGATGAAGCTGGAAACCATCATCCTCAGCAAACGAACACAGGAACAGAAAACCAAACACTGCATGTTCTCACTCATGAGTGGGAGTTGAACATTGAGAACGCATGGACACAGAGAGGGGAACAACACACATCAGGGCCTGCTGGGGGGTGGGGAGTGAGGGGTGAGGGGAGGGAACTAAGAGGACAGGTCAACAGGTGCAGCAAACCACCATGGCACACGTATACCTATGTAACATAACAAACTTGCATGTTCTGCACATGTATCTCATTTTTCTTAGAAGAAACAAAAATGAATGATTTGCTTAAGCCAATTTGCTGCAGAGTGCAGAACTCAGGCTGTAAGAGTCAGGGACAGAGTTCCTACAAAAAGTCTGGATCAGGTGCATAGTCAGGCCATCTTGCCCTCATTTTAGGGACCGGGGACATTATACCTATTTCTCTGAATTTTTTTTTCCTTTCGCTTTGCGTTTTTGGTGGAGTACTGGTTGATAAGTTTCTCTACAAATTCTTGTTAGTTCGGTCTTCATATGTGTCTGCAGAAGATTTAAAAAATAAACAATTCACTCTTCTCTCTAAGCAAAATGGATCAGGGTGGAGTTTTCAACAGAGGAGAATCTGAGAGATTAACAGTAAGTCGCTTGTATAATATGGCATTTCAGCAGAGTGACAGCTAGCAGGTATTGTCTTTCCTCCCTGCCTTTACTAAATAAATCCTTCTTGGAATGCTAAAGTGGAGAAAAAAAAATCAACATTGTTTATAGCTTGAAAGAAAACCTTTCACAAAACCATCGAAAAGTGGGGACCCAGTGCAGCTTTCTGAAGCCTCTGAGAAAAGACAGCATGGCTCACTGCTTCTAAATTAGATCACAAATTTTCTGGCTGATGGCAGCATCTTAGCGCTCACCCTGAAGGCAAAGATCTGAACAAATTACATTTTAATATCTCAGGTTCATTTATCCCTGCTGAGATCACACAGAAGCAAAGAAATACACATCCATGGAAATCCAATAGGCCCAAGGGACTGGCAGCAGTGCTGTGCGCGGGGAGAGGGGAGAGGTTAAAGTGAAAATAAACCTCTCTGCCTCTGCCATAGATGACATCCCCTGCCTGACACACACCATAACGCTGACGGAGGACACCCTCTTGGGTGAAAGAGGGCACGACGGATTTAACAACTAAACTTGACCTACTGAGTTGTTCATGCAGTTAACCGTACAAACCCTCACTTTGTTTTCTCCCCCAACACGTAGGAAAAATCCTAATGTTGACATAAGGCTCGAAGAAACATTTATGTATTGATTATTATTTATTTATTTGTTTGTTTTCTGTGAGAAGGTGAGAACTTTGGAGGATAAAAGCGGAGAAAGGTAACACAAGATGTGACTATTCTGGGGAAGATTGTGCTGGACCAGGGAGTTCCATCTTGATGCAATTGATTTTGTGAATCACTGGAACTTTCTGATATTTAAAATGGTGACTGTGGCGGAGGTGTGTATCATACGTGGGGATGGTGGTCAGGGGGCACATCTTTAGGACAGTTGTCAAGGCAGAGAGGTAGGAACCAGAAGAAGGGCAGCAAAGGTAGGAATGAAGATAAGGTGATGTGAAGATGAAAGGGTGACCGTGAGTCTGCAGGCCTGGCAACTGCTTGGACGCAGCAACCAGAGTGAGGAGTCATGATAATGTAAGTGAGATTTTGAGACGGGGTCACTGTCATGATCAGACTGGTAGCCCTCCTGGTAGGATGCCTTAGGAATAGAGACACCTTTGGAAGGAGATGAGAAGTCAGCTTCAATCCGGAAGATTGGGACCCCGTGGAGATGCATATGGAATTGTCCATGAAGATACTGAAAATGTGAAAGAACTATTTTGGGAGGGGAGAGTTGGGGCATAAAACTTTATGCTTCATCTAAGAATTCATTTTAATTATTCATTTTATTATTCAATGTATATGTGTTGTTTTCTTAACGTTGTTTTACAAATCAGCTTGATAAACATTTCATTAGCTGAAAAACTTAAATATATGGTTGGCATTTATATTTGTTTGGCTTAATATGAGAATATATTTTAATGTTAGTTACAGTGAAGTAACATCAACACTTCTGGATGTTACCCTCTGCACTACCGTGGGTCCCAGGACATATGCAAATTAACATTTGTTTTAGTGGTCACCTTTAGAATAAAAGGGATTATCAGAAAAGAGAACTGGCAAAGAAGGAAAAAGGGCTGTCATGACACGTTAGGGATAAATTTATATTTAAGAGGAAGAGGAAGATAAACTGAAGAGGTTGATGAGAAAATTCAGAGAATTAGTACTGCTGGTACTCAGGCAGGAGGCGGTCAAAACATGGATGGCCAGCACAGTCAAACACACCAGGGAAGTCTTTAAGAATGAAGACAGGGTCTTTAGCTCAGGGAGGCAGGGCTGAGGGGAGAGAAATTCTAATAGAATAAAGGGTGGAAATTCGATCCCAAGGATTAAGAAATAAGTGGATAATAAAGTTGAGGAAGGTGAATTTAGAATAAAAAGATTTGCACGTTTGCAGGCTGATGAAAATGAAATCAAAAGGAAAGATGGAAAATTCAAGTGTGAGTGAGAACTCTGTTCTGAGGGTAACAGGGCTGATCGGAAGGAAAGCCACAGATGCTAATTGGTACTAGATTCTCTTTCTTGTCCTTATTTGCAGCAGAACTACAAGAAATTCAGTGACAAAAAAAAAAAAATCTCTTTTGTAAAGTGATGACAAATCTGAGTTAGAGTGAAGGCAACATTTTTTCCTTCAGGGAAAGTGGAAAGGGTTGTGGTGAGTTCAGTTTGCTTAGATGCTCTGGGTGTGTGCTGGCGAAGAGCAAAGCATCCCTGAAGCTCCCTCCTTGCCAATCTGGGTAATGTGTCTAGTGTAATGCAATGCGCACCTCTGCTTCATTTCTATCATCCAGTGGATTATTTTAGGCCATACAAGCATGCTAATTTAATTACTGCGGCCCTTGCTTAGAGATGGTCTCTAATATTCTTGGGCCGAAAAACCATAATGGAAAGTATGTGCTACGTTGGCATTTGACTTTGCGGAAGTGCCAGGATTCCAGAATTCACATCCTTTTCCTGGAGAAAACAAAAACCTGCCTGCCAAGTTTGCTAAATGTGCACAAAACAGTCTTATGTTCATTAGAGGCTGGGCATATGTTTCTTTTGCCAATTTGGCCAAAGCAAGCAAGTACACTTTTCCAATTTGAAGATAATGAACAGACTTTGCCCAATCCCCTAGGGGAGCAGTTTAGCACGTCAACTTGCTACTCTTACGTGTACCTCTCATCAAACATCGGCGTTAATTATAACTGATTAGGATGAGTTGGATTTGTTGACAGAATAATGTAACCAATCAACTCCAATTTTTTTTCAAAGTTAATTTTGTAAATGTATTCCAACTGAAGCAGCGCGAGGTAAGAACTTTTCTTGTTTACAGCTCTTTATGGAAAAAAAGAGGAAAAAAATAGGAGATAAACTATTGAACTGTAGCTTCCTTAAATTTCTTAGACTTGTGCCCTAGAAAAGAGAAAAAAAAGGAATTCCTGGAGGCACAGAGCAGTCTGTGGAAGATGGCAGTGACGTCATTTGTGTGTGTTTATCAGTGGACACAATTGTTCTCAGATGCCATCTATCTTAGCATTGATTGCTCAAAAATTCCTTATTTGAAGCAATGGGTCTTATCTAAGGTCACTTCCTCAAAGTGTCATGTCTCAAAAAGTAAACTCAGAATCTGTTTTTCCTTTGGTGAGTTAGCCAACATCTAACTCATCTCCTTATGTTGAATGTACATACACCAAGATGTCGCAGTACTGCCGATGAGGCTTTTGAACTGACAGGTGACACTCCGTATTTATGAAGCCAGAACTGTATCTTGAACATAAATGGCTTCCCTTAGCAAATGTACATATTCTGATCTGACAAAGTAATAGAAAATTAAATTAACCTTTTCTTTTCGAGTTCTCCCCAAAGTCACCTTAATACTTTTCTTAGAGATGTGTTTTTCATTTTCAGAATCTCTCCCTCAAGGTACCATTTGAGGATGCATTCCACTTGGTCATTCTGAGATTTGAGTAGAAATATGCTTTTTTGTCATTTGAAATGCCCTACCCCACTTTTCAATGGCAGGAAATTTTGCCAAGGCAAGTATCCTTGCTTAATTGGCATTTAGTAATAATTTATATTAAAGAACATTCAAGGTATTATTTATTGGATAGTTCATTTTTCCAAATTTCTATACCTGAAGTGATTTCTACTGTATATATATACACTATACATATGTATATACAGTAGATATATATTTACCCATATATATTAAATTTGTACATATATATAAATATATATTTGGGTAAATGCTCTCATATACAGAGATCCAACTTCATGTACTCAAAAGTTATTATCAAAATGCTTATTTCATATATACTCACATAGGATATAGAAAAGCTAAGGATTTCTGTAAACTTCAGAGGTTTGACTAAGTTGGTAAGAAGGCTATGAAATATGTGAATGTAACCTTTGCCTATTTCCATGTAAATCATTTAGTTTCAGAATGTTTGCCCTGGAATGAGTGAAGGTTTGTATTTTCTTCTTGTCAAATTGCCTGTGAACTGGGAGTGAAAGAATGATGTTTGCAAATGTCACTTTTAATGCCTGTCTGCTGGATCCTGGGCAGCTGCTTTTATATATTTTAACATTTAAAACCCCTAAAGGTTTGTGACTATGAGTAGTACATGGAGATGGCTTTAAAAAAAATATTTGATGATAGTGTGTTGTGATTGCGGAAGGAAAGGTGGGGAGACCAATGCCATTCCAGTTTTACTTAGACTAGAAAGAGAGTAAAATAAGGGAATTAATGCCCTTCATGTTGCTATGAAATCATTTCAAGGTCACGTGTTGTTGTTGAGGTATTTTTCTTCCCAGCATTGCCCTGTCTTTTCCCCACTCCTGGGTTTGCCACAGGACTGACTGACATTTGAGATGTAATTTCTTCCAGGAAACTTAGAAACGTTGGGTTATGATGGTGATCTCAGCAGGAATACATTCTACCCAGGAATGACTGTGTTAACATGGTAAAAATAGGATATTGCTCTCACGACAGCAGATGAGAGAGGAAAGGTTAAAATTCTCGCCACCGTGGTGGCTGTTCCTCCAAGAAAAAGATTCTAATCTGCTTTGCATACATTTAACTTCAATAAAACTTGCCTTAGGGAATAAATTTTATGAATGTGGGAGAAATAAAATGACTAGATTCAATTTTAATATAGTAAGAATAACTTTTTGAGTGTTTACTCCTGCTAGAAATCATTCTAGATCTTTCCATGTGTTATCTCATTTGATCCTCATAGCAGCTCTCCCCCTGCTCCCGAGGACTAAACTCCAGGCACTCTCTCTGAATGTCTGAGTCTATAATTGGAGTGAATACAAATGAATTTAAAGCTATTCTGAAAGTTTACTGAGCTGAAGATCATACTTAAACTCAGTTATTTCCTTTAGCTACATTAGGGATTCCTTCAGTCTAGAAACCTCTGCATTCTAGAGCTGATGCTTCTTTTCTTGAGACAAGATCTCACTCTGTTGCCTAGGCTTGAATGCCGTGGTGTGATTTTGGCTCACTGCAACCTCTGCCTCTTGGGTTCAAGCAATTCTCATGCTTCACTCTCCCAAGTAGCTGGGATTATATGCGTGTACCACCATGCCCGGCTCATTTTTGTATTTTTACTGCAGATGGGGCTTTGCTATGTTGGCCAGGCTAATCTCAAACTCCTGGCCTGGGGTGATCTGCCTGCCTCAGCCTCCCGAAGTGCTGGGATTACAGGTGTGAGCCCCTGTGCCTGGCTGAGCTGACTCTTCTTGGTATCATTTCTACTGAGTGCTGACCAACTCTCTTTCTCCAGAGCTCCACATTCTCTTAATTTTTTTTTTTTTTTTTACATGGAGTCTGCTTTGTCATCCAGGCTGGTGTGCAATGGTGTGATCATGACTCACTGCAACCTCCGCCTCCTGGGTTCAAGTGATTCTCCTGCCTCAGCCTCCTGAGTAGCTGGAATTACAGGCGCCCACCATCACACCAGACTAATTTTTGTACTTTTAGTAGAGACAAGGTTTTACCATATTGGTCAGGCTGGTATTGAACTCTTCACTTCAGGTGATCTGCCTGCCTCGGCCTCCCAAAGTGCTGGGATTACAGGTGTAAGCCACCCCGCCCGGCCCTCTGAAGTTAATTAATAGCCCCTTCCACCACCATGTGAGGGAGGATAATAAAGCTATGAATGATGTCTTCAGCCTTCTAACGGGCAGGTGGGTAGCGTGTAATCTGCTGCTGGATTGGATTCGTTGGAGATTTCAACAGGGAGGTTGCAGGGTCGTATGGCAGCCCTCATACTATCCATCAGCTTCCTGTTCTTTGGTATGTGATATCTGCTGCACTGCTAGCTTCAAGTTCAAAGCAGACTACCACCTTTACCCTCTTAGGTAGACATTCCAAAGCTTCCCCTGCTGGGTGTCTTGAGAGAAATGGTGTTCAGTCTTTGGGTAGACACAGATTGCATAGGGAAAGTAAATGCAGTGCAAGTGAATGCGGCTTGATGGAAATTAAGCTCCAAATAATAGAGTAGAGCTGAACAGTAGCAGTGCTCAAGGACACTGCATGAAGGCTACAGATGTAACAAGCAATGTATACGGTGTGGGGAGAGGAAGGATGACAGCTGGCAAGGATTTGCAACTAGGGCAGCAAAGCCCAGACAGGGAGTAAATTCAGAGGGGAGCCCCCAAATTTTCAGTGATGTACAAAAAACAACTAAGGGCAAAATAGAGACCCTGGCCTAGATATCGCTGCTCACTCCTTGGAAAGGATTTATTTTCTCTTTGAGAGAGAATCATGGTCAAAACTAAAATCACACTTGTTTGCTTTATTTAACTGAAGGACTGTATTTTTTAGTATAGTCGATGTAGTCAATAATTTAGCAATCAAACACAATAGGTTTTTCTCAAAAAAATCTTTTTGGGTTCTATATTATGAGTGAAAACCATAGCTAGCTGCTATGAGTTATAAGAGATTTACTTGAATCTGACCAATGACTCTTTCATTATTGAAACAGTGTGTAGCCTGGGAAGGACTTTCTTTGATCTTGTGTCCCTGATTCCCTTCCCCACCAATGAGAGAAAAGAAGGTCTTGAAAATGTCATAAAAGACTGGAGAGTTGAGTTATTTTCCAACATGGAACATGGAAAACTGCCAGTTGCTGTTTAGACAAGACTGTATTCTATTTGCCTGAGTAGGGGCAGAGAAATTTGCTGGAGGTGTGTTTGTTTAATGTAGCTGTTGGAATCTTTGGCTTACACTACTTAATTTCATAGCTGTCACTTTGTCTCATGGGAATGTAGTATTTCCAGTAATTTGCAAGAAGATGTGAGCTAAGCATTGCCAGACCTTATGGCAGGGATGAAATTAACGCGTACGATCAGAGTATTCCACTTGAAACACTTAACCCATTTGGACTAGAATACTAAATAATCAGTTTAAATATGTTTTGTTGGCTATCAGTTTATTTTACAAACTGCTTTAAAATCTCATGTGAATAATACATATATGTATATAATTAAAGACACAACATGTTAAGGAAATAAATGGTAAGAAAACCCAAATGCAAACTCTAAGTCTTCTGTTTGCAGATAAGCTTTTAGCCAAAATATTTATTTTTTCCTCCCCTACTTACATTCTGCCCTCTACTTAAGTACTCAAAATATTCATGAGTTTAGAACAGTGGGTGCCTGTTATACAGTTATTTTTTGAAGTGCATTTGTTATGCAAATTGTTATAGTGAACCATCCTTCATGAGCTATTTATGTTCATTTTAATAGGAGAAGAAGTACCCTGTCTCATTCCATATAAATTCCTCTTTACAATCTATCAAATGCAGAAAGATGCTTGAGATTAAATAAATGTGTTACTAATATTAGTGAATGTCTGCTGCTTGAAATATTTAAGAGACTTTTGGACATCTTTAATTACACTCCCCTAATTGCTCTGGGAATGGGCAAAGAAGATGAATGATAGGTAGTGCTTCAGGCACTTGTCTCCATGTTCCCTTGTCCCACTCATGAGGATGGCTTATTTCATAAGGAGTTACAGGTCAGTAAGCAGAAAAGAGAAGCACTGAAAAGGAGGTGGATATCTAAGAGAATGATGCAAGCATTCTTTTCTTTATTCATTTACCGTCATCTACTTTTGGTAGAGACACGAGGAAGACATGGTTCCTACCTTCAACATGCTGAGAGTCTAGTCAGGGAGTTAGATGTGTGACAGAATGCGTTCTTCTTGTCATCTCCCCTTAACTTTAACTCTTTGCATAGAAAATGCGTTCTTTGCCCCATGGATTGTCCATGCCTGCCAAGAGCCTGTGTCAGGTCGGGCCAGTGCCCAGCTCTTTGGTCATCCAGAAATATGAAAAGGGCAGAGGGTGAGAACTGTAGGGCTCACCAGGAAAGGGGAATGCCCCGAGCTACAGGAGCTAAATAGATGCATTTGATTAAACGTTGGAGAGAACAGAGTCTCCTCTGTTCTCAGAGTGGGGGTGAGGTAAAGCTAAGTTGGGTGAAGAGTTTCGTTTATTTTTGTGATGGGTGAAGCAGAGCTTCTGAAAAGGGGCAGGCTTCAGAGAGGCTATGAGAGAAATGGGGAGGAGAAAGAAACGGAACTGAGAAGTGTTGCCCTTTCTTATAAATTAGATTCCCTTTTAGCGCTGTTAGAAGAATACACGTGAAGTGTGGAGTTCCATTTTAGCTTTTTTGTTTTTCTTTTTTGTTTGTTTTTGGTTGCTGGACTCTGATTTTATATATTCGATTGGGCCATGTAGTACCCTGGCTTTGATTAGGGTTATATAAAAAATTTCATTTATGTGGGGTGAGGAACGGTCAGAAAAAAGACCTTCAACTAAAACCCAAAAGGTGAATGTCTTCTGCAGGTCAGTGATACTGCAAGGGTGGGATGAGGTGGCAGGCTTTGTGTTGTGTGTGTGTTTGTGTGTGTGTACAACGCTTACCCTTTCTTCACTGTCCTGTTGCCAAAATCTCTGAATTGGTCTTCCTGCCTTCAGGGTTACCTTCAAAAACCAAATCCAGTTACGATTTTTTTTTTTCCTGCTTAAACTCTCTATTGCCCACAGGATAAGACCAAACCTCTGCGTAGAACCAACAAACCCTTCAATTTTCCACCCAGTCAACATAGTAACTACCATTTCTGACCATTCCTTTAATAAGCACACAGGTTGCAATTTCTTCGAACATCTTACTGCCACCTAAACTCACCTTACCACAGTTTTTACTCTTGGACCCTGGTCCATGATAATGCTGTGAAGCTTCTAGAATGATCATTGATTTTAGAATTGAGGGTCATATTTCTTTGCTCTTCGCTTGCTGTCTGGTTTTATAATGACAGATCAGGCATGCCAGACTGTGGGTTTATCTTTATCCTGACCTGGATTAATTTCCTGGACACTGTAACTAGACATACCATTATGCTAAGAAACCTCCCTGTCCAAGGAACTTCGTGGGCATAGTAAGCTTCTACTGAATATCGTTTGGAGAATAAAGTGTGGGCTTTATATTTTCCCAGAACTTAAAAAGCTATTTGGGAATGCTGACACATTGCAGACCACCCCCCTTGTGCTGGTGGTATTCTGCTGGAATCTCTCCCTTCACTCTTAGTGCTTCTGTAAGGAAGTGCCTGGGAAGGTGACCTTGGTCCTAGAGTGTATGGATGTCTTGCATTTCTTCTTCTTAAGATGGTTCCTTTTTTTCCCAGACATGAAAAGGCACCAGCTAGCCCAGTGCTCAGCATCTATAAATGCTGCTATGTCATGCTGTTTCTCTTTGTCCGTTTTTGGTCATCGGAAGAGTGTCAGCACCTCTTCCTATGAGAGGGAAGGACATTTCTTTTGAATTCTGAAAACTCTCCTAAATCTGGTCCCACCAGTGGATGGTGGTAGTGATAGCATTATAAATGTGACAGGTGTGTTAGGATTACAGCAGCTCTCACTGGCCTTACAGATGGATTTTTACATCCTCTTGCACTTAGCTTGCAAACAGGAAGCAATTCCTTATCTTTAATAAGCCAGGTGACAGTGACTTGCTGTGGGGCTCAGGAAGATATTTTATGTAAAACCAGAGACAGATTTGGGCTGGACACCCATCAAGCAAGGGCATCATGGCTCCAGCATGCGAACTGTTTCCTTTGTAGTTTTTGGTTTAAAAATATTTGTTTCTTCATTACGAGGAAAATTTCTAGAGGTACATTTTAAATATTGGAGTTTCGGCTTGATAAGATTATAACGAGTTACCTGTTGTGAATCAGTGAATCGGCAATTGTCATTTTTGGGGGGTTGTCAGATGGTAAGACATGTTGTAGCACACAGTTGGGCCGGTGCAGTTGCCTGTAGTAGCAGAATTCTCTTTTTCAATGTAAATAAATATAAGGCAATACTTGTACTATATTTCTGATAAAATAACTTGAAGCAACATGAGTACTAGCTGTGGAATACTTAATATGTCTAGTTCAGGTGGTGATGTTGACTTTGTTTTTTGAGATAATGGCCTTCCAAACAATGGATATTTTTAATTATGCAGGAGGCAGGGAGAGAGACGTTGTGTGAATGAGCGTGGCAGGAAGGTCACGCTCACAGGTTTGTTTTTCAGTTGATTTTCTCCTAATCATAACACACCATAGAAGTATTTTTCTTTGAGTAGCATTGAGATCGAAAAGGAAAGACAGGTTTTTAAGTTAAACATACCTGAGATTAAATCAAAGCTCTGTCATTTACTGGCTTTCTGACCTTTGTTGGAAAAACTTCTGGAGTGTCTGTTTACATATCTATAACTATGAGAAAAATACACTTCTTGAAGGAGAACTGAACTTCACACTAAATAATGTATATTTACTATTTAGCCCCATTTTGCCCCAGGAAGGTGAACAGAAAATGTTTGGTGAATGAGTGAGTACAACTGTAACTGAGCTGAGACATGCAGACGTTATAGACTGTATGTGTGAACAATATGTGGCCATTTGCTGAGCATCTCTTAAGTGTCTCATATGCTGGGCTAAGCACTGGGGCTACCGATGTGTTAAGTCTCAGGCCCTCCCTGAAGGAAGTCACAGGCTACCAGGGAAGCCAAGCCCCCATGCTAAAGGTCACAGGACCATGCAATAGGGGCAATGCTGTGAGACAAAACAGGAGTTATGGAGTGATGGGGGTGCCTACGTGGGAGAGCTTCCTGAAGGGGTGACCTTTCATCTGTCTATGGATGGACAACTGTGAGTTACTTTTTATCAAACATGAAAGTGAGAAAGAAAGTGGAAGCAAGGGGGCCGGGTGTGATGGCTCAAGCCTGTAATCCCAGCATGTTGGGAGGCCGAGGTGGGTGGATCATGAAGTCAAGAGTTCAAGACCATCCTGGCCAACATGGTGAAACCCCGTCTCTACTAAAAATACCAAAAAAAAAAAAATTAGCTGGGCATGGTGGCACGCACCT
>NW_016107615.1:2506062-2543553 GCF_001604975.1 Cebus imitator | reverse complement strand
AAAAAAAAAAAAAAAAAAAAAGAAAGTGGAAGCAAGGAAAGGCTCTTAGGACCTGAACACATCCAGTTTCCCAGTTTTGGGTGGAAGTTTTATGGATCAAAACATTTTCCTTTTTCATGGAGTTCCTGAATTCTCCTTACTGTCCCTTTATCAGCACTGGAAGATCCAAGGAGGAGAGGGGAGATTGTAGGACATAGCATTGTAACGCTGTGACTCCCAGGCTGTATGTTCTGGATGGCCTCATCAGGAAGGCGGTGGTGTGCTGGTGGTTTTCAATGCCTGGGAAGCCTTGCTGTTGATTTCACAGGGAGTGGAAGCAAGGAAAGGGCAGGGCAAATTGACGGTGGTGACCCTCACTGCTTTAGAGGAGAGTGTGACTGGTGTATCCTCATGTAGCTACATGGGATTGATAGTCAGTGTGCAGGATGCTGCTGCAGGTCATGGGAGAGCATTTGAGATAGCAAGATGGCAGCCACACTAGGTAATGATGACTCCTCCAGGCTACGTCCTGTATCCCAATGAGTCCTGCCTCCCTCCAAACTGCTCTCTTCCAACACCCCCGGCAAGGACACATTCTCCGGGAAACCCACTTGTACCAAAAAAATACAACTATTTCTATCAACAGAATGCAAGTCACTCCTTTGCATTCCTGGGTGGGTGGAATCTCTGAGGCTTCAATTACCAAAGTTATGCAAACAGCCTCTTTTTAAGATTTCCTTAGAGTATGTGCTGCACAGGAGAAGAAGATGCTTTGTGAAAATTGGGCGTTAAAATTGCCTTGAAAATACATTTATAATTGCATATAAAACAAAAAGAGTGTGTGAGCTGTGTGGTTTTATTTTTAATTATTTGTTTTTTAGTAAACATTCCACTAAGATTTCAAGAAATAAAATCCCACAGCCTCATAAAGGAATAAATAAAATATGAGACATAATAAAATCAGATGATATAATGCACATGAAAAATGGGACAAGAGGAATGTAAATAGAAAATATATATAGTCTTGTAAAACTAACATTGTGCTCTTTTATGAAATAAATATCTCTAGACTATTATAAGCAAACAAGTTTTAAAACTTAGAAATGTATTCTATTATTTTATTTTAGGTTTCATGCCTAAACATTAATATATTTATATTTCTTTTTGCTTTTTTTTAATCCACTGAAGCAGCCTTCAGCTAATTCCCACAGCCTAAATGTAGTCTGCAGATGCTATCTTTTCATGAAGAAAAACTAAATTTATATATCATGGTGTGGCTATATTATTTTCAATGAGAGGAGTTTTATTGTATTGGATTTTTTATTCCTGTGTAGCAAAACAGTCTCAAAATCAATAAAACAGCAGCACAAATAATAAATAATATGTAGAAAAGTAGGTCACTTGGCATTAATTCATAGAGAAAATAGGTCTGCTCAAACTCAGGTCTGAGAGGCGTAATTAGTGGTAGTCGCTGTGTGAATGCTGGAAGGAGCTGGGACTGATTGTCGTCCTCCTTCTCTTTCCTCCTGTACTCTTGTGTCAGCAAACACTGAAAAAGCAAATAAAAGAGTTGTTTCAGCGGTTCTGAGAGACAAGGCCAAATGAAGGTCTGGGGTTAATGGTGACTGAATTTCCGAGTCTCCTCAGCCGATGACAAGCACAGCAATAGGGTGTATGTGGAAGCCAGCTCCCGTCCCTGGAGCAGCTGCACTTGGGGAAATGCAACTTAAAATCTAAAAATGGGAGGGCCAATCCAGCAACCGTGACTTCCATGTCTGTGGCTGACATTTATATACAGTAGCCCCTCCTTATCTGACGGGGATATATTCCAAGACCTTCCCCAGTTCCAAGAACGCTAGTGGATTCTGAGATCCATCCCAGTGGGTGCCTGAAACTGCAGACAGGACCAAACCATATATATATATATATGTATGTGTACACACACACACACACACACACACACACACACACACGCACGATGCTTTTCTTGGTCTGGTAACCAAGACAGCTACTAAGTGACTAACAGCTGGGAGTGTTTACAGTGGATTCGCTGGACAAATTCATGTTGCAGGTGGGATTGCGTAGGATGGTATTCGATCTCATCATGTTACCCAGAATGGCGCACAATTAAAAACTTATGAATTGTTTATTTCTGGGAAGTTCCATTTACTATTTCGAACTGGTTGACCTCAGGTAACTGAAACACAGAAAGGAACGCTTCAGAGAAGAAGGCATCCTGTACCTCGGGCCAGTGTAACTGGTATTTGTGAGTTTCATTTGGACACTTCTCCATGAGCTTGCCTGCGGCCTTGACAGAATCACGCTGGCCGTTTGTGATGGTGGTGGTGAAGGATTTTTATTTATGGAATTCCTAATATCTAAGTCAGTATATCTAGGACAGAGGTAGCAAACTTGTAGTTCCAAGATACACTTTGTTTAGGTTGCATAATATTTTTAAAATTTTTGAATTATTCTTCAACATTTAAAAACCAGGAGATTTCATGTTAAACCCCCGCCCCCGCGTGAATTTCTGGATTTTCTTAACAAATCAGAAAGTCTGGCAATGGGCCCATATTCTTTCCAGCTGGAGATAAGCAGCAATAGTGCCTGTTAAATCCGTACCCAGGCATGTGGTTTCTAGCTTGTTAGAATCTGCCCTACTCTCAGATGTGTGACTTCCTGCCCATTTCTTTCATGTATGTTGTCTGCTTTTATGCTTTTGGACCAGCGAGCATCAAAATGGCTGCATACTAGAATCACCTGGAGACCTTTTGGGCCTCAGTTGCGTCCACCTTCACTAAACTTGATTAAATTGGTCTGGAATGGGGTAGTTTAGATAGCATCTCAGGTGATTTTAATATTTAGCCAAAACTGAGAAACTACGGCCCAGGGAGTGTAGACAGCAGACGCTGATAATTTTCCCATGAGTTTCCCAGTTGAGCCACTGCTTGATCTTGTGATCTTCATTATGGAAATTGTACGTTTCTTCATACTCCCAAGGAGAATTGATCTAATGTTTTCTTCTTTTAAATTTCATGGCACTTGGGAATTCATTGGGGCTCATGAAATTTGTAGATTGTGTTGGAGGCAGGAGATGAATCAAGGACCTTGTCTTTCAAGCATTTACAAACGCTGAGCATCACAGTTTTCATGTTAGAATTTTTTCCTCTTCTAAAACACAATGTGGAGAGTTGTAGTTTACCACCCTTGAGATGTCTGTCTCTTTCTCTCTGGTGCTGTGCAAGATGGGGACTTTTTGGCTGAGAAAAGGGGATACGTCTGTAGAATATGTCACAAGGTCCACCTTTTTAATGCCCATATAAAAACAGGATGACAATGTAAAGCCTCATCTGTCACAAGTGCTTTTAATCTTGCCGTGATTTATGAAATACTTGTAAATTGCAATCACGCCATCCCATAACATCCTGGCAGCTGCTTCAAAAGCAAAACATTCACCCAGAAATATGACCTACATGTGGGATAAAAGTTTTAGAAAGGGAATGTCGTTTAATAGGCAGGTGCTATTATCATGAGCTTATAAGGGAACATTTTTCTCAGTAAGAAATGTTTCTTTCCCACTCACAGACTGACTCTCTGCACAGAGCATGGTGAGGGAGGCTTCTGGCTTGTAGTTTTCTGTAGACCTTATGAGTGAGCTAGAGTTCAAGAAGGATGTGTCAGAAAGACAACGCCAGAGGAGAATTGAAATTCTCATTAAAAATGCACTATCCAAGGTTCTGTTCACTGTGCTCTACACTTGGCCTGCAGACACACGTTCCAGTATCCCTGTGTGAGAAGACAGCTTCATACAAGTCAGGATGGGTCAGTTTGACATGTGTGTAATGGATTGACAGGTTAGGATGATAAAAATGTAAAAATGTATGTGTATGTCTGTGTGTGTGTGTGTGTGTGTGTGAGAAAGAGAGAGAGAGAGAGAGAGAGGGAGAGAGAGAGTGAGCATGCTAGAGAATGGCTTAGGGCTGCATCCAATTGATTTTTGTACCAAAACTGTCATGTTAAAACACAGTGAGTTCTTTAATAAACCTCTTGACAGAGAACCATACTCTTGGACCCTCAGAAGAAACTTAACATTTGAGATTCCTAAAGTGCTCTTTGGACATGGATTTGCTATCATCTTAGACTTAGATGTGATCAGATGTGGAGAATTTACCGCAGCTGTATTTACAATGCAGTAATCTGTTGTAGGGTGTGTGTGTGTGTGTGTGTGTGTGTGTGTGTGTGTGAAGGCCAGAGATCCAGAATTTTAAGTCAAGATGTTGCTGCTTACAAGACCTGAATTACAGAAAGAAAGCAGGGAGTACACTAGACAGAAGCCAGGAACTGCCTCAGTCCGGTTTTTTAACACATCAAAATGACAGGTTTTCTTTTATACTCAATCAGACCTTCAAGCTCGGCCTTGTGGTAAGCTGGGCAGAAGAAGCCTCATGGCACTGAGGTAAGAAAAAGCAGACAAAAAGACACTGAACAGGGGAAGGGAAGGCAAACTTATAACAAGTTGCCAGACTTCCAAAAATCGATTTGAAAGGTGCATATTTAAAAGGAGTACTGATAATATACATTTGAAAGGATGCCAAATATACATTTGAAAAGAGGTCGGATATACATTTGAAAACAAAGGGAGGCACAGTATTTGTTCTGGAGAACAAAGAGGATGATGACATTGAAATTCTATAAAGGGGTCATGATTGCACAAGGAGTAAAATCTTAAAGATATTTTTGGTTAGTTGACTTTTTAACAAGATAAGACATTCTCTGCGTTATGGAAGAGCTGATTTCTTCTAATATTCTATCTTAATCATCTTGATGGCCTCCTTCATGTGGTCTGACCCAGAGTAAGCGCCCAAAGAATACATTTTGATAAATGATGTTTCACTCATGGGCAGAAAGAACTTAGACTTAATCAAGAGAGCACTTAATTATTTGATGGGAACCGCTGTGGGAGAGCAATTTTGTTATATCCTCTGACAATTGCTGAACTTCATCTGGGCCCTGTGTTTCCAGAAAGCACTGACAGTTAAGACATCCCACCATATGCTTGTGTCCTGAAAATGACTGTTGTCAAAGAAAAATTGCACTGGACGAAATTAAACAGGCAAGGAAGACTTTATTCAAGACTATTGCAGCAGGGGAGAGAGATTGAGCTCAACTCTGAGTGTAACAGAAGCTGGCAATCCATAGCCAACAGGCAGGGTGAGAAAGTCAGTGGATGGAAAATTACTAAGAGGAGCGTGGGTAGGTATAAAGAGTAGGGCATTCTTGTTGAACTGGCTTGGCAGGATACTTGCTGTATTGGGCTCAGCAGGCCAAGTTTCAGGCCTCCTTGAGAAGAGGGTTCAGAGTGAGGGAAGAGACCTCTCTTTCTTGTCCCTTGTCTCAGAGGAGGAGGAAGTAAAAGTTGAGGCGTGGCAGGCATGAGGTCAGTGGCAAGGTTGGCTGCAGCTACTGATCAGGCCTGGAGGTTGAAGATTAAATCTCCCACCCTTAATCACACTCCTCTCTGCAGATTGCCGGCGTAATATGGAGAAACGCCTTCCACTGTTCTCGAATCTTGCTCAAACCCCTACCTGGTCACATACCTCCTGCCTACTTCATCAATCACGACCCTCTCACATGTACTTTCTAGAACTGTAAGCCTTTAAAAGGGCTAGGATTTTCTTTGTTGGGGAGTTCAGTTGTTGAGATGCAAGTCTGCCAATGCTCCCGGCTGAATAAAGCCACTTCCTTCTTTAAATCTGGTGTCCGGGAGGTTTCATCTGAGGCTTGTCCTGCTACAAAAGCAGCCTGACTAAAGTTTGGTTGAGGAGGGAGTCCTTGTCACCAGAAAGAACCATCCTGCCCTTGTCTATTCTTGGGTAAAACCCACCGCAGCCTTCCCTATGGCTCCTGTAAGACTCGCCGATGCTGTGCTTGCTTACCTGCCTCCGTGAAGCCCTACACTCCTTTCATTGTGTTTGAGAGCTTCCTCATTAATAAGTGTTCTCCTTATCCCAACAACCTGAATAAAATCATCGCTCAGTTGACAGGTGCAATTTGTCGCTCACAGTTTCAGCGCTGTTTCTCGGGCAGCAGTGGAATCCTCACCTTTGGAACCCTGTTCACTCCACCCAGGCACCAAGGCTTCTTGGACCACGTTATGCTCTGATTGGTGTTTGGGCACTCCATCATGAGTCAGACTCTGTCTTCCCCAAACTGAATCCTAAATGATACCTTTTGCATATAAAACTGACTTTCAGGTTTCCATAGGGTCCCTAGAAAATCACAAAGAATTTGTTTTTTTACCTTGTAAAAGGAGAGGCATCAAATAATGAGGTTGATGTGATATGTTACTATTGGGTTGCTTGGGAAGAGTTGTCAAATCAGAAGAGTGGCTTTGCCTTCTCTAGGTTAAGTTTGTAAGAGCAAAATATTAATACAAATATTTTGGAAAGTATATGCTCGTAGAGAAGTTCCTAGAGAACTGTCACTGCCCTTGCTGTCCATGGGGCTTCTATTTATTAATATCTGAGTGCTGATACTGCTTCTCTTGATAACAGACAACAACAGTATAATATTATCAGTCACAGATTCAGTTATTTTCTTAAATGTTAACTTGGGTGCAAATTTACTTTATTAATTTGAATCTAACATCTCCCAGCTCAGAAGATTTCAATTGGGAATTTACATCACTTATCCCTGCAGTTTTAAAAAAATGCAGATGTTTACAACACACTCAAGACTTGCTGAATCTCTTTACTTGACACTCTTGATATATCCTTGGTATAGTCTTACATATGCTTTTCATACTCACGGTATGTCATGTCTCTGAATTATATATGTGAAGATATTTTCTCTGTAAAGATTATGTTAATCTACTTTTATAAATCAGATGTAATATCAACTTTTCTTTGAAAATTAGGTTAAACATTATGTTTTTTTTTTTTTTTTAGACAGCGTCTTGCTCTGTTGCCCAGGCTGGAGTGCAGTGGTGCCATCTCGTCTCACTGCAACCTCTGCCTCCCAGGGTCAAGTGATTCTCCTGCCTCAGTCTCCTGCGTGTCTGGGGCTACAAATGCGTGCTGCCATGGTCCGGCTAATTTTTGTATTTTTAGTAGAGACGGAGTTTCATCATGTTGGCCAGCCTGATCTTAAACTCTTGGCCTCAGCCTGCCTCAAAAGTGTTGGGATTACAGGCGTGAAGCACCGTGCCTGGCCTAATGCATTTTTTAGATTGACTTTATTTTCTTTTTCCCATGCCACTGAAGTAATTTTTAATTCTTTCATTTTACTTCAGTATCTGGCTATAATTCTGCAAACTGACATTTCCAATTTTCCTCCCTCCTGTCTGTCTGACTCAGCATCAGCGAGAACTACAATCTGACTGCCCAGATCCCTGTTGGGAACTGTTGTCTTGCAGAGGGCCTTTTCCCATACTCTCTGAAGAAGCCCAGCCAGTTGAAAACTGACAGCTTGAAGGACTCACCACAGCAGCCGATCACGCATGTGTTACATTTCTCCACGGACAAGTTGCTGACGGGGTCACTAAGGAAGCCTAGTGAAGTGATTGTGTCATGCATGCCCTTTTATGAGAGATAACTAAGACTGTGAATAATGTCACCAAAAGCACTGACATCCTAGCTCGAGAGCTTTGCAAACCTCAACTAGCTAGCACTGCTATGTAACTGAGAGACCTTCCTTCACCAATCCCTTAGATCTACCAGAGTGGTTAGTCTCAGAGTTAAACTCCTCCTGGCTCTTTGCTTTACTACAACTTTTTATATGATTTTTCTTTTCATGTTAGGGATCTCTCTTTTAAGATATGATCTCCAGGACCCAAAAACAACTGACCTTTGCTGCCACCTCTTAACAGATGGCTCAGCTGGTTTTACGGGAACAACATTCATAGGAATCCTCAAGAGACTATTTCTTAGGCCCTATTTCACCTCGCTCTGGAGGTTATAATGGCCTATGAGTTGTTCAGTGATTAATTATATTCTTATTGATATTTGTTTATAATGAGGATGGATATTAAATGAAAATGAATGAATACAGACATTTTGATTAGGGGAAAAGAATGCAGATTATGGCTGCACCCCAAAAATATATATATAATGTCATCCAAATATCGCTGCAAGATTACATATTCCGTCTCCGATGAGACAGAATAATTTTTTTGCCCTCCCAAATCACTAGATCACTTAAACTACAAGCATTCATACATATATACAATAAGTATATAGGTATACACTCAGTAAGTGTCAAATGACAACTACATTAAACACTTGCTGGGTGTTAGCGTGCAATCAGATGGACAGGTTTAATTTCTAGTGGTGAAGACAGATGATAAGCAAGTGATTAGAAGGTAAATAGGAGAATTACAGAGGATGATTTTCAGAAGAAAAAAATAGGATGATGTGGTGTGAGGAAGAATAAGAGGAGCAGTTAGGATGGTCATGGGAGGCGTTGTGGGGAGGTGACACAGCTGAGGTCAGAAGGTTGCCCATGAGCCAGCCATGCGTGGTATAGGGAGAGGAGCATCTCCACCTCTTCCCAACCTCTACTTGGCCAAATCTGTCTATACTGTTTTAACCCATATCTGTTTATAATGGTTGTGTTATTCTAAGTATGCAAACTGATGAAAATCAACTTTATTTAAAAATATATATATATTTACATATATGTGCATGTGTGTATGATACACACACACACACACACACACACACATTTTGTGTGTGTCTGTGTGAAATAAGGTTTCACTTTGATGCCCAGGCTGGAGTGTGGTGGCATGATCACAGCTCACTGCAGCCTTGACCTTCCAGGCTCAAGCAATCCTTTCAGCTCAGCCCCCTGAGTAGCTGGGACAACAGGTGCATGCCACCATCCCCAGCTAATTTTTTAATATTTTTTAATAGAGATGGGGATTCACTGTGTTGCCCAGGTTGGCCTCAAACTCCTGAGCTTAAGCAGTCCAGCCACCTTGGCCTCCCAAAGTTCCGTGATTACAGGTGTGAGTCACTGATGAAAATTAACTTTAACGCTACGGAAAAAAGTTTTAAAAGCCAACTTGCCAAATATTTTCCATCAGACTAGCGTAGATAAGACAATTGCCGGAGTTGGAATAAAATTTTAAAAGTGTGGGAGGATTTTGAACTTAAATTGCTTGGTAAGTGTCCTTATGTTTCCTCCCCAATTAAAGAAATTGAAATTGAAAATATTTATAGTACATAAAGTGCAGTACCTAAAGACAGACAATGCAAAACCATATGAAAAAAACGCTCTATAGCCCCTAAAGTGAGTCTTAGCTCTTAACAAGTGGCGGGTAGAAGAGTATATATTCATGTTTTAGGTTTAATGAAAATGTGTAATCTATGTGTGTATGTATATTTTTTTCTATGTTTTACCACTTTAACTTTTTTCTTTTTTCTTTTTCAGACAGAGTCTCACTCCGTCACCGGGCTGGAGTGAAATGGGGCAATCTCAGTTCACTGCAACCTCCATCTCCCGGTTCAAGCGATTCTTCTACCTCAGCGTCCAGAGTAGCTGGGATTACAGGAGCCCACCACCACACCAGGCTAATATTCGTATTTTTAGTAGAGACGGGGTTTCACCAAGTTGGCCAGGATGGTCTTGAACTCCTCACTTTGTGATTCGCCTGCCTTGGCCTCCCAAAGTGCTGGGATTACATGCATGAGCCGCTGTATCTGGCCCACTTTAACTTTTTTCTTTAACCAAACCTGTGACCCAATTAGGTCAAATAAGGAAGACTTCTATATTATTTTACTCACAAAAAGAAGATCATGCTATTCATATTGTTTTGTAAACTATTTCTATTTACTATATTCTGAACAACTCCCTGTGACAATAAATATGTCTATAATATAGTTTTAGATGCTATGATATTTCATTATGTGACTGCATCATAATTTTTTTAAGCTATTTGTCATGGTCAGATACTTATAGGATTTGAAGTTGTCACTCCAGTGATCATCCTTATAGACACATAATTGCACACATCTTTAATAATTTTCTTAGGATAAATTTCCTAGAGGCAAATTTCTGTGTTAAAGGCAGACACATTTTTAAGGCCTTTGATATTTACGACCAAATTATCCTCCGGTAGGGAGAATTGTCACATGTCTTTTTGCAGTGACTATTTCCAGAGTTCTCTGAATATTTCTGAAACAATTTGATAATCAGACAGTAGAGAATGCTGTTAAAGATTATGTGCACATAGAGGGGGGCTGAATTCAGGCCACTGGAAGGACAGAATGAAACAATAAAACAGCGTAGCCTCTAATACATACGCAGTAAGTAACCATCATCTGGTGAAAAGCTTGTTTTTGCCAGTTAAAGCCTTTATTTTGAGTGAAAAATAAAAAGGAACAGAATCTCTGAGCCATTTTGTCATAATGTTCTGCTACTGTTTCTTGTGACACTATTCCTTGGCTACCTGCACCTTTAAATTTAAAGATTGCACATCAAAGCATGGGCAGCAACCTTGCTTGAAGGAGGAGTGTTCTTTGTCAGCACACCCTGGCTCTCTTTTTGATGATGTCTACATAAAATTTGTTGCTTTCTTTTCTTTAATTTACTATCTAGTCACTTTAAATGCCATTATTTGAAATGTCTATTTGAAAAAAATAATTGTGTTAGTTACAAACACCTAGACACAGCACGAGCCCAGAATGATACAGCAGTTGAATTTCACACCTTTCCCTTACATAGCTATCCCTGGATGTCTTTTGAGCTGATAATTAGGTTTCCAGGGCTTTCTTTCTCATTAATGGCCCTGGTACTGTCAAAACCCCCATTGAGAGTGAGATTTATTTAAGGTAGAAATTAAATTCCAATATATAGAGAAGAGCCAGGAATTCCCGCCGCATCATCTGGTGATAATGGCATCTTTTGCAGCTCTGTGCCTTGAAATGATTCAATAAGAGACTCTTTATTGTTCCAAACTCAACTAATGACTTTCAGATTTAAAATTCCCTACGTCAATTGTCATTAATTTATTATTTGTTTACTCCATAGCTTTGGATATCAATGCCGGGCCATTTTCTGGAGGAGAATCTCTTAAGCGCAACTGAAAGGGATGATCTTCCCACTTTTGAGGACACTCTCCTTTAATTTGGGGAAGAGGATCCAAAGATGGAGCCATGAGCTTAATGGGCTGTAACAAGCGGAGGGGGTGCCTTAAATTCTGCGGAGCACACAGAGAGGAGTGAACTAACTTCAGGGCATCAGAGCAGCCTCTATAGAGGAGGTGACCCTTGTCCCCAGCCGCGAACAATGAGTAAGAATAATCTACGCAGAGAATGTGGGGAGAAAGAGCATGGGAGTGGAGGAGGGCTGGGTGTTTGGGAGGAACTGTCATGGGGTGATGGGGGAAGGGTTGTTTAAGGAGACAAAGCAGGTGGCTGTTTGTGAAATGACCTGAGGGGATCACACAGGATTCTCTCTCCAGGATTCTCTTTTGCCATTAGGGGCTCCACCACCACCTGCTGTCAGTGTCATCAAATAGCCACTTTAGAAATGGGAAAGTCTTTCTTGTTTTCAAGGATTCCTGTGAAATGGAGAACAATACGGGGCGGGGGGAATGAAGGAGAGTAGAGAAGTATTGTTAACTTTCCCGTGGGGACCCAAATTCTGTTCTAGTTGCTGAACACATGCTATCTCATTTAATTCTCACAACAACTAATGCTAATGTTGCAGATCACCATCATCTATTGGATAAGGAAACAGAAGCTTATTTTCTGAGCATTTGTCAGAGGTCATATCCCTGGCAAATCAGCTAAGGACAGCAGTCTCAAATCTTTTAGCAAAGGCATTAACACGGATGAGAAACCACCTTGGTGTGTGTGGGATGGGTAGCAAGTAGGATCTTGGAGAGTGGCTGACGACAGTGCTGGAGGGTAAAGAGAGAAGTAGAAGAAAGCCGAAAGAACTTCTCACAAACTTCCCAAGTGCCTTTGCTCATCTGCCTCCTATTCATTTATAAACATTGATTGAAAATCTTTTATGAGCCAGGTGATGAGCCAAGGTGTTGGAAAGACAAGGGCAGGCTGGGGCAAGATTGTTATTCTTGGGGAGTTCACAGTCTTGTGAAGACAGGACCAGAGGCGTCTTACAATTCACTGTGGAAATGCTGAAGAGGAGATTCACCAACTACTTTCATGTTTATGGAAGTAATAACTACTTGAAAGGTTCAGGAAATAACACTGAGATGGGTCTCAAAGAATTAGGAGGAGATTTTTTGGGGGACAGGGATAATAGGAAAAAACCCTTGGATTGGAAGTGGTAAGGGTGAAGACATCCATTCGCAAAGGGGAGCACCATATGTGCAGAGTGGTACATTCAGTGTGACCAAGAGGGAGCAGGGATATGGAAATAAAAGTGGGGATAAAGGCTGGAGCCAGGTTGTGAAGGGCCTTAGGAGTCATGCCAAGGAGTGAACTCAATCTCGTAAGGTTTTAAGGAGTGGGTGAGATAGTAACTCTAGTAGCAGTTTGGAGGGCTGAGCTAAGGAGGGAAGGGATTGTAGGCAAAGAACCAAATTTGGAGGCCGTTGCAATGGCCATGGGAGAAATGAAGAGGGTTAGTAGCAGGTGAGGGTATGGGCATGCAATTTAAAATAATCCTTTATATTTCTTCAGACTTTTTAAAAATCATAAAAGCAATTCATGCTCATTAGGGAACATTCAAATGACTATGTGGACATGCACATAACATAAAAAGGGAAAAGTTTGCCTCTTCCATAAAAATAACCTCAGCTTGCTGATATGAATCCATTCCAGACACACACACACACACACACACACACTCTGACACTCACACTCACCCATACATGCATATCCTCATACCCACTTATTTGTGACAGCTGGACATTTGTCCTATCTTCCTAGAACTCACAGGTGTCTACTGAGCTCTCAGCCATGTGAGTCTGAGGATCAGGGTGGTGATATAGGATGGAGAGATGGATTTGGGAGCCATCCCTACTTAAAATACGGAAAGTAAATGCGATACACGGGAGGAATTCATAGTGGGGAAAGGACGGAGGACCAAAGATTGAGAATTGAGAAATATTGCACTTAAGGGGTTGGGAAGGAAAGACAGGAGCACAGAGAAAGAGAGAGACTGGGGAATAGGAAGAACATCAGGAAATTTATCAATGTCCAAAGAAAGGGAGTTTTAAAGAGGGCGCACGTGCTCATTAGTGTTAACTACTGCTGAGAGGTGAAGCCGGTGAAGGACTGAAGACTGTCCCTTGGGTATCACAACAAAGAATTTCTGAACTCTGTCTTAGTTCCAGCCCTCACCATCACTAGCCTGGGTGTCTGCAGTAGCCTTTTAGCTGGGCTGCTGGGCTCTGACTGATTCTTCACATTGCTGCCAAAATGACCTTTCTGAAATGAAATGCTGTCAGTCCTCTTCTAAAAATAACACGATGGTCTCCCATTGCTGCAAGATGGGGTCCAAACCTCTTAGCATGACTGAATTGTAAGAAAGTGAGTGAGTGAAGTTTAAGTGAACTTCTCACTTACTGAAGTTCCCTCAAGGCAAGAAATGTATCTTTTTTAAACTTTTACTTTAGGTTTCGGGGTACACGTGTAGATTTGTTTTATAGACAAACTCATGCCGCAGGGGTTTCTTGTACAGATTATTTTGTCACCTAGGAACTAAGCCTAGCACCCAATAGTTATTTTCTGATTCTCTCCCTCCTCCACCCCCCACCACCAGAAGGCCCCAGTGTCTGTCGTTCTCTTCTGCTTGTCCATGTATTATCATTTAGCTCCCACTTATAAGTGAGAGCATGTGGTGCTTGGTTTTCTGTTACTGTGTTAGTTTGCTAAGGATGATGGCCTCCAGCTCCATCCGTGTTCCTGCAAAGGATATGATTTTATTTTTTATGGCTATGTAGTATTCCATGGTGTATATGTACCACATTTTCTTTATCCAATTTGTGATGACAAATTTAGATGGGCATTTAGATTGATTTCTTGTCCTTTTTTTTTGAATAGTGCTGCAATGATATGTGTGCCTGTGTCCTTATGGTAGAAAGATTTATATTCCTTTGGGTTTATCCCCAGTAATGAGATTGCTGGTCGAATAAATCTCTTTCTGATATCATATACTAAAATCAACTCAAGATGGATAAAAGATTTAAATGTAAAACCTGAAACTATAAAAACCCTCAGAGACAACCTAGGCAGTACCATGTTGGCAAGGATTTCCTACAAAGATGTCAAAAGCAATCATAACAAAAGCAAAAATTGACAAATGGGATCTAATTAAACTGAAGAACTTCTACACAGCAAAGGAAACTATCAACAGTGAACAGACAACCTACAGAATGGGAGAAAATATTTGCAAACTATGCATGACAAATGTCTAATATCCAGCATCTATAAAGTTTTTAAACAAAGTTACAAGGAAAAGAACCCATTAAAAAGTGGGCAAAAGACATGAACAGACATTTTTCTTTTTTTTTTTTTTTTTTGAGACAGAGTTTCGCTCTTGTTACCCAGGCTGGAGTGCAATGGCACGATCTCGGCTCACCGCAACCTCCGCCTCCTGGGTTCAGGCAATTCTCCTGCCTCAGCCTCCTGAGTAGCTGGGATTACAGGCACGCGCCACCATGCCCAGCTAATTTTTTGTAGCTTTAGTAGAGACGGGGTTTCACCATGTTGACCAGGATGGTCTCGATCTCTTGACCTCGTGATCCACCTGCCTCGGCCTCCCAAAGTGCTGGGATTACAGGCTTGAGCCACCGCGCCCGGCCGACATTTTTCAAAAGAGATGTCCATATAGTCAAAATGCATTTGAAGAAAGTCTCAATATCACTGAAGGTTAGAGAAATGCAACTCAAAACCACAATGAGATACCATCTCACACCAGTGAGAAAGGCTACAATGAAAAAGTCAAAAAATAATAGATCTGGCAAGGCAGTGGAGAAAAGGTAACACTTATACAGTGTTGGTGGGAGTGTAAATTTGTTCTACCATTGTGGAAAACAGTGTGGCGATTCCTAAAAGAGCTAAAAAAGGGAAATGTATCTTATTCATGTCTGTGTCTCCAACACTTGACATAGTACTTGGTGCATAGCAGGTTGCTCAAAAATTGTTTTGAGGGAATTTTTCCTCAATTATTAGGTAATATCTTTTTTTTTAAATTTAAGAAATAGAATCTCTCTGTCTCCCAGGCTCAAATGCAGTGGTGCAATCATGGCTCACTGTAGCCTTGAACTCCTGGGCTCAAATGATCCTCTTACCTCAGCCTCCTGAGTAGCTGGGACTGCTGGTGTGTGCCACCATACCTAGTTAATTTTTAAAATTCTTTTTGTGGAGGTAGGGTCTTGCTATGTTGACAAGGCTGGTCTTGAACTCCTGGCCTGAGGTGATCCTTCTGCCTTGGCTTCCTAAAATGCTGGGATTAGAGGCGTGAATCACTGTGTCTGGCCAGTATCTTTAAAAGTAGAGTTATTTATTTTCATGATTTTTCAGATGAGGAACTTGAGATTAAGATTTATAATTCATCCAAAATAAAAACTAGAGGGAAACTTAAAGATCTTTTAGTTGAACCCTGTTATTTTGCAAATGTATAAATTCAAGTTCAGAGGGCGACTTGTCCCAGATGAGTCAGGGAGCCGGAGACCCAGTTGCAGATCAGAATTCAGTCTTCCAGTTCCCACTTAGGTGCTTTTCAAATAGCCACTTGCCTGGTTGTCTGGTGGCATTGCTACCAGTTATATTCCTTTTCTTCTGAAAAGCCAGGCTGACAGGTTTGATAAATTAGTAGTTGATTCTGATGCTGATGGAAAACAGGTCCTATTTTTTATCAGTATATGGAGGAGTTACAGTTCATTGGGAAAAAAATCCTTTGGCTAACTTGGCTGGGAAAAAGGCCTGTTTGCCTTTTCTCCCATTCCTCTTCCTGCTGTGTGGATGCTTTTGTAATGGTTGGAACTCTGCCAGCCATCTTGGACTATGAGGTAACCTTGAAAACTGAAGCCATTTGCTGAGTTTTTGGAACAGAGATTATCTTACATCCCTGATGTCACTGGGAAGAGTCGATACCAAACCCGCACTGTTTCCATCTGGACATCTTTTGTTTGAGAGTGTCATATAATAAACTTTCAATTTGCTTAAGTAACTATTATTTGGCTTTTATTTTTCCGTGCAGTTGACTATCTTAACAGGAACATTCATATGTCTATCTTTATTTTCTCAGAGCAGTCCCAACAATGCTACCTGCTTTTCTTTCTACTTGAATTATATACCTGATGTAGATCCTCTTTTAAACATTTATATTTCACTTAGCTCTGATAGGCAATCCACCATTTTGCTGGAGTCAAGACAATCTCCTCAAAAAACAAAAACAAAAAAAAAACAATAAAACCAAAAACCATTAGAAAGCAAGTTGTTTCAGCAACTTAATTCCTGAGGCTCTGACACATTAACTCCTCTGACAGAATAAACTGTTACACATTTAAGCACCTTTTTACCGTAAGGGAATTTCATTACACATGGAGCCTCTAACACATTCAAGAGGGGGCCAGGGAGAATCCTTCTGACATCCTTTCTTGATGTTAAGAAAAGAAAGAATGTAGAAACTACAAACCTATGTGATAAAAGAAAAGTGTCATTAGGGCTAAAGATGAATCTCCCAGAGACACTTTTCTTTTCTTGACATGGATGTAGGTTATTTCCATCACTACCTTTCCTTAGTGTAAAATGTCCATTACTGTAATGTGTGAAAGAGTCCTCACCACTGGTGTTGGCCACTAGGCATAAGGATCCATAGAATACTGTGGCAGTCTGTGGTTCCTTTTTAATGGACTGGGTTCTGAGACACATCCTCCTCTCTTGCTTCTGACAAGCTTTCTTTTGTAAAGCAATGTGGTTTGTGTCATAAGGTATAAACTTAATTAAGCTCTGTTAGGTGCTGCATTCCTTGTGGAAAAGGGAAAATGGATGAACTATAATAAAGAAGAATTGGCCTAGGCAAACATTTGTGCTATTTTTCCCTGGCATTTCTGGAAATTAAGCTATTAAATCAGGAAAGCAGGTCAGGCTGGTTTGATATTTATTTTTCATTCCTTGACTGCAGAATAACAGGCTTAACTTATAATGACATAAAATCGACAACTACTGTGTTCCATCCTTTAATTCTGGCATTCTATCAAAAACATCTCCCAGGTTCGTCTAATATGAGATTTTTTTTCTTCATAAAAGCCCGAAGCATATTAGTCATAATGCCATTATATTCTAGAAGCTTTAAAAAGATTTCTATAATTCCTCTCATGCCCTGCCTAGGACTTTTTAGTAAGATAATAAAGTTGAGTACATTAGAAAGTTCTGTGTCTTATAGAAAATCCTGGCATTTTTTCAAAGACTCTGGTGGTCTTTACCAGTTCTCAGTATTTTTAGAATATTGTAAACAGTTTACTAAAGGCACAAACTATCTAAATGCTCTGGGACATAATTAATTCAGATCTTATTTATTTCAGCTTAAGCTTTACAAGAGCTTGTCTCAAAATCATGTTTTCCAAAGTTTTCATTATTTTCCAGTTGGGTAATTTTGTTTTCTTTGCCAGTTAAAACATTTATATGTACTAGGTTTGTCCTGTTCTCAAAATATTTTCTGTCTTAGAGGATGGAAATATTTCTTTCTTTTCTTTCTTTCTTTCTTCTTCTTTTTTTTTTTTTTACTATCAAGATGTTTAGTGGAAATTAAAAAAATTCTTAGTTATTTAAAAAAAATGATTAAAATGAAAGGAAAAACCAGGAAAAGAATGTCAAAGTACACAAAACACTGAATACAAAACGGAGGAAAAATCAGACACTTATTTATTCCCTAATAAATTGTTTTGAATCCTAAACTGTATAAATGCTTTTTACATCTTTTTAAAATTATACTTTAAGTTCTAGGATACATGTGCAGAACATACAGGTTTCTTATATAGGTACACACGTGCCATGGTGGTTTGCTGCACCCATCAACCCATCATCTACATTAGGTATTTCTGCTAATGCTGTACTGTCCCTTTCCCCCCCAACCCCCGGCAGGCCCCAGTGTGTGATGTTCCCCTCCCTGTGTCCATGTGTTCTCATTGTTCAACTCCCACTTATAAGTGAGAACATGTGGTGTTTTGTTTTCTGTTTCTGTGTTAGTTTGCTGAGAATGATGGTTTCCAGCTTCATCCATGACCCTGCAAAGGACATGAACTCATCCTTTTTTAAGGCTGCATAGTATTCTATAGTGTATCTGTGCCACATTTTCTTTTTCCAGCCTATTATTGATAGGCATTTGGGTTGGTTCCAAGTCTTTGCTATTGTGAATAGTGCTGCAATAAACATACGTGTGCATGTGTCTTTATAGTAGAATGATTTATAATCCTTTGGATATATACCCGGTAATGGGATTTTTGGGTCAAATGGTATTTCTGTTTCTAGGTCCTTGAGGAATCACCACACTGTCTTCCACCATGGTTGAACTAATTTATACTCCCACCAACAGTGTAAGAGCATTTCTATTTCTTCACGTTCTTTCCAGTATCTGTTGTTTCCTGACTTTTTAATGATTGCCATTCTAGCAGATGTGAGATGGTATCTCATTGTGGTTTTGATTTGCATTTCTCTAATGACCAGTGATGAGGAGCTTTTTTCATATGTTTCTTGGCTGCATAAATGTCTCCTTTTGAGAGGTGTCTGTTCATATCCTTCACCCACTTTTTGATGGGGTTGTTTTTTTTTTCTTGTAAATTTGTTTAAGTTCCTTGTAGATTCTTGATATTAGCCTTTTGTCAGATGGATAAATTGCAAAAATTTTTCCCATTCTGTAGGTTGCCTGTTCACTCTGATGATAGTTTCTTTTGCTGTGCATAAGCTCTTTAATTAGATCCCATTTGTGAATTTTGGCTTTTGTTGCCATTGCTTTTGGCGTTTTAGTCATGAAGTCTTTGCCCATGCCTATGTCCTGAATGGTATTGCTTATGTTTTCTTCTAGGTGTTTTATGGTTTGAGATCTTATGTTTAAGTCTTTAATCCATTCTGAGTTAATTTTTGTATAAGGTGTAAGGAAGGGGTCCAGTTTCAGTTTTCTACATATGGCTAGCCAGGTTTTGCAACACCATTTATTAAATAGGGAATCCTTTCTGCATTGCTTGTTTTTGTTGGGTTTGTCAAAGATCAGATGGTTGTAGATGTGTGGTGCTATTTCTGAGGCCTCTGTTCTGTTCCATTGGTGTATGTATCTGTTTTGGTACCAGTGCCATGCTGTTTTTGTTACTGTAGCCTTGTAGTATAGTTTGAAGTCAGGTAGCGTGATGACTCCAGCTTTGTTCTCTTTGCTTAGAATTGTCTTGGCTATACAGGTTCTTTTTTGGTTCCATATGAAATTTAGAGTAGTTTTTTCTAAATCTGTGAAGAAAGTCGATGGCAGCTTGATGGGAATAGCATTGAATCTATAAATTACAGTATGGGCAGTATGGCCATTTTTATGATATTAATTCTTCCTATCCATGAGCATGGAATGTTTTTCCATTTGTTTGTGTCCTTTCTTATTTCCTCAAGAAGTGGTTTGTAGTTCTCCTTGAAGAGGTCCTTCACATTCCTTGTCAGTTGTATTCCTAGGTATTTTATTCTCTTTGTAGCAAATGTGAATGGTAGTTCACTCATGGTTTGGCTCTCTATTATTGACATATAGGAATGCTTGTGATTTTTACACATTGCTTTTGTGTTCTGAGACTTTGCTGAAGTTGTTTATTAGCTTAAGGAGATTTTGGGCTAAGATGATGGGGTTTCTTAAATACACAATTATGCCATCTCAAACAGAGACAATTTGACTTCCTCTCTTCCTATTTGAATACCCTTTATTTCTTTCTCTTGACTGATTAGCCTGGCCAGAACTTCCCACACTATGTTGAATAGGAGTGGTGAGAGAGGGCATCCTTGTCTTGTGTCAGTTTTCAAAAGAAATACTTGCAGCTTTTGCCCATTCAAGATAATATTGGCTGTGAGTTTTCATAAATAGCTCTTATTTTGAGATACATTTCATCAATACCTAGTTTACTGAGTTTTTTACATGAAGGGGTGTTGAATTTTATTGAAGGCATTTTCTGCATTTATTGAGATAATCATGTGGTTTTTGTCCTTGGGTCTCTTTGTGCGCTAAATTATATTTATTGATTTGTGTATGTTGAACTGGCCTTGCATCCCAGTGATGAAACTGACTTGATCGTGGTGGAGAAGCTTTTAATGTGCTGCTTGATTCGGTTTGCCAATATTTTATTGAGGGTTTTTGCATTGATGTTCATCAGCGGTATTGGCCTGAAATATTCTTTTTTTTGTTGTGTCTCTGCCAGGTTTTGGTATCAGGATGATGCTTGCCTCATAAAATGAGTTAGGGAGGAGTCCCTCTTTTTCTATTGTTTAAAAATAGTTTCAGAAGGAATGATACCAATGCCTCTTTGTACCTCTGGTAGAATTTGGCTGTGAATCTGCCTGGTCCTGTGCTTTTTTTTGGTTGGTAGGCTACAAATTACTGCCTCAATTTCAGAACTTGTTATTGTTCTATTCAGGGATTTGACTTCTTCTTGGTTTAGTCTTGGGAGGGTGTATGTGTCCAGGAATTTATTCATTTCTTTTGGATTTTCTAGTTTATTTGTGTAGAGGTGTTTATAGTATTCTCTGATGGTAGTTTCTATTTCTGTGGTATCTGTGGTGATATCCCCTTTATTATTTTTTAATGTGTCTATTTGATGCTTTTCTCTTTTCTTCTTTATTAGTCTGGCTAGTAGTCTATATATTTTGTTAATCTTTAAAAAAAAAAAACTAGCTCCTGGAGTCATTGATTTTTTGAAGGGTTTTTTGTGTCTCTATCTCCTTCAGTTTGGGTTTGATGTTAGTTATTTCTTGTCTTCTGCTAGCTTTTGAATTTGTTTGTTCTTGCTTCTCTGGTTCTTTTAATCATGATGTTAGGTTATTGATTTTAGATCTTTCCTGCTTTCTCTTACAGGCATTTAGTCCTGTAAATTTCCCTCAAACACTGCTTTAGCTGTGTTCCAGAAATTCTGGTACGTTGTGTTTTTGTTCTCATTGGTTTCAAAGAACTTACTTCTGCCTTCATTTCATTATTTACCCAGTAGACATTCAGGAGATGGTTATTTAGTTTCCATGTAGTTGTGTGGTTTTGTGAACTGTGGTCTGAGAGACTGTTATGATTTCCTTTCTTTTACCTTTGCTGAGGAGTGTTTTACTTCCAATTATGTGGTTAATTTTAGAATAAGTGCCATGTGTTGCTGAGAAGCATGTATATTCTGTGGATTTGGGGTGGAGAGTTCTGTAGATGTCTATTAGGTCCACTTGATCCAGAGCTGAGATTAAGTCCTGAATATCCTTGTTAATTTTCTTTCTCATTAATTTATTTAATATTGACAGTGGGGTGTTAAAGTCTTCCACTATTATTGTCTGGGAGTCTAAGTCTCTTTGTAGGTCTCTAAGAACTCTGGGCACTCATGTATTGGGTGCAGATATATTTATGATAGTTAGCTCTTCTTGTTGCATTGATCCCTTTATCATTATGTAATGCCCTTCTTTGTCTTTTTTGATCTTTGTTGGCTTAGAGTCTGTTTTACCAGACACTAGTATTTCAAGTACTGCTTTTTTTTTTCTTTCCATTTGTTTGGTAAATATTCCTCCATCCCTTTATTTTGAGCCTATGTATGTCTTTGCATACGAGATGGGTCTCCTAAACACAGCACACCAATGGGTTTTGACTCTTTATCTAATTTGCCTGTCTGTGTCTTTTAAGTGGGGCATTTAGCCCATTTAGATTTAAGGTTAATATTGTTATATGTGAATTTGATCCTGTCATTATGATGCTAGCTGGTTATTTTGCCCATTAGTTATGTAGCTTTTTTCATAGTGTTGATGGTCTTTACAATTTGTTATGTTTTTGTAGTGGCTGGTACAGATTGTTCCTTTCCACATTTAGTGCTTCCTTCAGGAACTCTTGTAAGGCAGGCCTAGTGGTGACAAAATCTCTCAGCATTTGCTTGTCTGTAATGGATATTATTTCTCCTTCGCTTATGAAACTTAGTTTGGCTGGATATGAAATTCTGGGCTGAAAATTCTTTAAGAATGTTGAATATTGGCCCCCACTCTCTTCTGGTTTTTAGGGTTTCTGCAGAGAGATCTGTTGTTAGTCTAATGGGCTTCTCTTTGTGGGCAACCCGACCTTTCTCTGGCTGCCTTTAACATGTTTTCCTTTATTTCAGCCTTGGTAAATCTGATGATTATGTGTGTTGGGGTTGCTTTTCTTGAGGAGTATCTTTGGTGTTCTCTGTATTTCCTGAATTTGAATGTTGGCCTGTCTTGCGAGGCTGGGGAGTTTCTCCTGGATATTATCCTGAAGAGTGTTTTCCAACTTGGTTCCATTCTCAAAGGATGGGGATATTTCAACTTTTTCTCTTTTCCTTAATTTTATGCAAAGCTTTTTTTTCCATTTCCTTTACTTAAATCATACAATCATCCCAAGAAAAACAGTACGGATTATTGGTCTGTTTATTTTGGCACTGTAATGAGAATTGAACACAGTTGCCTACTAGCCCATCTTCTTTCTAGATTGAAAGCTTTCTGAGATTGGAGATGTGTTTATCTCTCTGAGCCCAACTAATGCTCCACGTCCATTTGTTGAATTGATTTGAAAATAACAGATTCAGAAGATAGAACTTGTTGATTTGTGCTCACCAAGTTTGTGTTTACATAACTCAAGCTTGACCTAATGATTTAAAAAAATAGTCTTCACTACAGCCAGACATTTTGTCGTTATACAGATAAAACATTATAAGTTTACTTTGACTCCCTACTCTTGAGTTTTTCATATGACAAGGTTAAAACTGGTGAAAGAAGCCTCTTCTCAGGTATTTGGGCAGCCACTCAACATTCTACTTTACAAATGTCTATTCGTCTCGATTGTGAAGTTCCTGTGATCAGGTAAGGTCATGTTTATCTCTGCAGCCCCTGTGCCTCATGCAGAGTACATCTGAAAAACAAACATTTGTTGAATAATAAGTGACTGACAAATATAGATGAAACTAACCAATGGATGCTATGTTATTGGGGAAGTATAAAACTAATTACCAAATTTATTTTTGACTTTTTAAAAAAGTATTCTTTTTTCTTGTTGTCTTGGAATTTTAAATGTTACCTTCCTCAGTACTTTGTGTATTTTTTTTTTCAATGTAAGGGGGAATAGAATGCTATAGACCAAAGCCTGAGGGGGAGAGAAATAATGGAAAATGAAGCAACCTTCTAAAAGTGGGTGATAGGCAAACAGAGGGTGGGCTTTATGTTTTCTCTACAAGGGTGTTTCAGATGAACTCAGACTCCTGATATCCTAAAAAAGATTGACTACAAAAGTCTTGGAAATAGAAGGAGCTGGGTGGCCAGAGGCCATGTGAACTTTGGCTCCTGCCAAAGGCCAAGGTGTCAGAGGGGGAGCTCTTTCTGGCTCTAGATACTCTCAGAGTAGGATTACCTGACCGGGAAGATAAACATTTTTCTCTATTTCTGTCAGAATGACTGGTGTAGCTGTACATGTTTGTTAGATGGTACCTATCTTAGACTTCATAGGTGAAATTTCTGACGTAAAGATATTAAATAGATATTTAATTGAAGCTACTTTGAAATAATTATGAAATACATAAGAACAGAAATTCACTAACTATAACAATACCCCCCCCCACATTTTTACTTATAATATACAATTAAATTGTAACTTAAAAGCACCTGGGGATGAAATTATTTTCTATGTAACTGATGGCACACTATAAGACATGATGTTATGGGGTTGGACTCCTTTACCTCCTTTGGGAAAGTGAAGGTGCCCTATTGCTGTTAAGATCAATGAGAAGTGAGCAGGTGTGATACTTGGCCATTTTCACTTCTGAGGGCTCCTGGAGGCCTCTGGGCTGACCTGGTAACCAGAGGCACTGCTTGCAAAACTGACTGCAACAGTTTCTCCTTACCCTATATGTATGTGCCTAGTTGATGTGACTTGATGCTGCTCTCATTGAGAGATGCAGTCTCACTCCCCACACCATGAGTCTGGGCCGGCCCTGGGACTCTGATTAGTAGAAAGTGGTGTCATGAGAATTTAAAACATACCTTAAAGTGTCAGTCCTCACTCCCTTAGACTGCTTCCTTGTAATTGACATAAGGTGAAATGTGATGTAACCTAAAGAAGATGAGAGATCATATCAAGCAGGGATAGTCCAACCCAGCTAAGTTCCCCAGAGCTCTTATTCGACAGCCAGCACCAGCCACCAGCCATGTAGAAGAGCCCAGTTTAGACCATCTGACACCATTCAGCTGCCAGATACCTGCAGCTGCAGGAGTGGACCAGGCAAAATCAACAGAAGAGCTGCCTAGCTGAGCCCAGGCCAAATTGCTGTCCCACAGAATCACGAGCACACACTTTCCTTGTTTTAAGCCAGTAGCCTTTGGGGTGATTTGTTACATGGCAGTGGGTAACTATACCTTAGGAAAGGACTCTTTCCTGCATTTGAACAATTCAGGGTATCCCTTTGGCTGCTTCTTAGCACCCTGCCAACCTTGCTTGTCCCTGCTCCATGACGCTTCCCTTGATTTACAATTGCTCTGGCCTCTTTAGACTTGTGGCTTGGTTTGGAGAGTCTTTTAATTCATGACTCCAGCCTCATCCTGGGATGCTGGGCCTTTTGGCTCTCCTTTGGCCCCATATGTTTTAGCCTGAGGGCCAGGCCAGCTGTACTGTGGTTATCAGCAGCCTAGACCTGTGGTGTCCAGGGACCTGATCGATCAGGAGGTGACTTCAGAGGTAGCAGTTCTTGAGGAAAGTCTGGCTCACAGAGTCATGGAGCTCAGTGAGAACTGTCCTTGGGTTGGCCATAGCTTATTTGTACCCAGATCATACTCATGCTCACTGCTTTAGTGATTGTTCTAACAGGCAAATCTGATCACATTCCCAGTCTCTTTAAATTACCCCACTACTCTTAAGCCCCAATTTTTTTCTCCTGGCTCATGAAGCCCTGAACGTTTGTTTTCCACCTGATTCGATCACCTCTCTCATCACTGACGTCCCCACGTGCTCTGTGCTTTAGAGTGGACTCATTTCTCATTCTTTAATGTGTCTTGCTAATTACCCCTGCCTTTGTTTCTATCTCTGTCTGGAAAACCCTTCCTCTCTTTTCTTATTTTTCCCTTTCTCTGTTTGAAATTTACTTTTTATTTTGTCACATTATGACATAAATTTAAAGAGCCAAATAGTTCTTCAAGGAGCTTATAAAAATCAGTGATCTTCTACCCACTTCATCCATTCCCTGCTCCTCAGAGCCAACTGTTTTCAATGCTTTTGTCTATTTCTTTCAGTATTGACAAGCTGTATCTCTAAATGACACGGTGATGTTTTCACTACTTGTTTTTTTTTTTTTCAGTGTTAGGCATCATCTATTGACTTCCCACTAAGGAAGAGGAAACTTGAGTTTCCTTCTTCCCTTCTTACCTACATTTGTAAATATATACACATGAATGCACATGGTAAATTATAAATTTGCAGTTATTCACAGCCTAGTAATGTGGTAGGCTGTGATAATTTTATCTTCTTTGAATAAATCCTCGGATTCACTTAATAATTATCTTGTTTGTTTTCTTGCTTAATTCTTTTTCTCTGTATCACAGACTTATTCCCAAACTCTCTTTCAGAAGTGTGAATATCTCTTTGGTGCATTCAAACTCATAGGATTTTTTCTTTCAAATTCTCATGGAAATCATAGGCTTCAGTTCTTAAGAACATCTTTTGAGTTATTTACTGGATAATTCCATCTCTTCTTTTCTCTTTCTGAAATGTTTATTAGTCAGAAGTTGGACCTTTGGATTGATTTTCTAATTTAAAAAATCTATTTATCTCCTATTTTCTAACTCTTCGTGTGTTTGTTATGCTTTCTAAAGACATCCTCAGGTATATTTTCTTACATTTCCATAGTTTAAAAAAAGAGATTTATACTATCATTTTAAATTTCTATTATAAGAATGTTAAAAATGTTGCTCTGTAAATATTTCTTTTTTTTTTTTTTGGAGACAGAGTCTCTCTCTGTCACCTAGGCTGGAGTGCAGTGGCCAGATCTTGGCTCACTGCAAACTCTGCCTCTTAGGTTCATGCGATGTTCCTGCCTCAGTCTTCCGAGTAGCTGGGATTACAGGCGTCTGACATCACACCCAGCTAATTCTAATTTTTTTATTTTCAGTAGAGACAGGGTTTCACCACATTGGCCAGGCTGGTCTCAAACTCCTGACCTCGAGTGATCCGCCCGCCTCGGCCTCCCGAAGTGTTGGGATTATAGGCGTGAGCCACCGCGCCTGGCAATATTTCATGTTTTATGGACACAAAATTCATTCAATATTCAACAAACGTTTATGTATTTAATTTTTTATTAGAGTTGAGATTTTGTTATGTTGACCAGACTGGAGTGCAAGGGTTATTCACAGGCACGAACATAGAGCACTCCAGCTGTGAACTCCCAGCCTCAAGCAATCCTCCCATCTGAGCCTCTCAAGTTGCTGGACTACAGGCATGTGCCACTGTGCCCAGCAACAGATATTTGTTTAGTGTCTATGTTATGGGTTGAATTGAGTCCCCTACCACAAATTTATGTGTTGAAGTCCTAAGCCCCCGTATCTCAGATGTGATCTTATTCTGAAATAGTGTCTTTATAGAGGGAATCAAGTTAAAAAGAGATTGTTAGGATTGATTCTAACCCAATATGACTGGTGCATTTAATAAAAAGGAGAAACTTAGACACAGACAGACACAGAGGGAAAATGAGGTAAGATGCAGAGAACACTATATAAGATGAAGGTGGAGATTGGAATGATGCCTCTACAAGCCAAGGAACACCAGTGATTGCCAGAAAACCACCAGAAGATAGGAGAAGATGGAAAAGAGTCTCCTGAACAACCCTCTGTAGGAACCAATCCTTCCAACACCTTGACTGCAAACTTCCAGCCTCTAGATCTATGAGACAAAAAATGTAATGTTTGGCCGCCTTATTTTTGGTACATTACTACAGCAGCTCTAGGAAACTAATACAGCCTACTAATTATTATGCAACGTTCAGATGCTTGGAATACATCATTCAACAAAATACAGTTTTGACCCTATTTTAGTGGAGAGTAATGGACCAGGAGCCATAAATACCTGTTAGAATGTAATATATGTTATGGACAAAAGGAAGAGTCCAGTAGAGAAGGGAGGATTAGAAATGTGTGAGCCACCATGGGCTGCCCTAGTTTGCTTTTTTGAATTATTTGTTTGCTTTAGAATAGATATCTTTCTTCCATTTTAGATGGTTTCCTACAATGTCCAGTAATTCTTGACTGTTTACATGTAGGAGTGGATCACGATAAACCTATTTGGAAGCTTTGTGTGCATGGGGAAGGTGGGACATGCTTGTTGATTGTGGTCTTCACTGTGTGGCAACCTTTTTATGCCATGTGGTTAGGTAACCCCCCAGTTACAGATCATTGTTGTCTTCTCTTCAGTTATTGAGGGTCCTTAGAAAAGAACTTTCCAGTCATAGAGAATAGAATGTGAGTCTGTGTCTGGATGCTACGTGGTTTCAGAGTCAAGGCTCTTAACATCCAGTGTGAGACTTATTTCCAGTAGGGTACCTTTTTGCCTTGGGGTATTGTGTCTTTAGTCCAGGGACCTGTTCTACCCGCTCCAAAAGAAAATCCCTAAGCGCCTTGCCATGGTAGGTGATGGGCAGGCGCGAGGCTGGGCAGAGTGGAGGAGGAGATTGACTTCCCTCTTAGAGTTTCAATCAGTGCACTGGTTTTAAAGCCATCTTCACCACTGCTTTCTGAGGTACCAGGTGTCATGAATTCTATGGCATTGAGGGGTTCAGCAGCATGAATGATATTGCTTTGTGGTCCTTCTCTCTGCTGGTTGAGAGTCAGTTTTCTCAATTCATTTAAGGCATTTTCCATTTGTCAATCTGCTTTCCAAATTCCCAGATTTTTTGTTGGCGTCCTGTTTCCCATCCTCTTTGCCCTTGTAGGCTTATGTGTCTTTTATTGTAAAAATTCTCTCACTTTCATTTTCGTGGATTTTGCCCTTGTTAACCAGATATCCTCTTCTTCTTCTCTGGGTTAGCCACTGTGTGCCCTTCAGTGCTCAGCTCGTATGCTACTTCTCACGGGAAGTCTTGAGGTTTGAGGCAGGTATTCCACTGCTGTTTCCATAGTTTTCTGTATTTCCCTATCCCCATTCCTTTCACATGGTGTTGGAACTGCCTGGTTACTACCTGTTTCCTCAGCAGGCTATAATCTCTATAAGGACAGGGATGATGTCTGTCTTATTCAACATTATGTCATTGGAACCTAACATAGAGTCTAACTCATAATAGAGATTCTAATATATTTGTTGACTCATTGCTTAAATACTCCTTCACAACGTTCATAGCACTTTGAACTCTAACCATACTTCTTGTTGAGAGAGCCTGCTGCTATTTGCTATTTTCTTTCACAGCACACACCACCACACCCCCAGGAGCGTCTACCTCACAGACCTATCAGGAGACTCTTTGAACCTAGCACAAGAAGCACATTTCCAACAAACCTGTTGTGAAGAGAATAACACTTTGGTGGAGAGCTTTCCCACCGCTGTCTGACAAGTCTCAAATGTGCTCTTCTGTTCCATCTCTTCTCCCACTGGATTCTTTATCGCAAACACTCTTTGAACAGTCATCAAAACTCTAAATCTTCTTCGCAGTGTGCTATCTATAGATCAGTAAGTCACCCACCTCCAGCACATCAGGTTTGCAAACCCTGGCATCTCAGCTTATTGATTTGGATCTTCTGACAAAATGCACCACAACTGTGTTTTCATTTTGTGCCACAGAAAATGCCTTTGCGAAGGAAACACTTTTGTTTAAAACCAGCTTCAGGCATCTGGGAACTCACAGTCTGGAGCACTGTGGATCAAAGGGAGAATCGTGCACTTGAAAAACTCAGCTTTCCTAATTAATTATAAATTGCTCAATTAAGAAAATATTTTGACATGATAAAAAAAAGTTACTATTTCACAAAAGTTAGTTCTTCTTTCTCCCTGGCCCCAAGACTGTTCTAGGCTTTCTTTGAAAGGAATATTTTCCCCCAGTTTTTCTTCTATTTTCACTTTGTAACCATACAATTAATTCTATGGTAGAGGAGAAATAAATACACCTGCAGCACAGATATAGTAAAATGAAGTATTAGGACCCAGGGAGATACAGGAAGTAGAAAACTGACACACACGGGAAATAATACTCTTCCTGACTTCGCCACCTCCATCCTGCTACTTCCGGTACCAGGTTAGTCAGCTACACTAGTCTCTGGTCCAGGCTGGTACTTCTCTGTGGCACTCACAGCACATGTCATCACGGTTCAGTGCTGGTCTTCCTCCACAGCTGTGACTCCCAAAAGGGTGAGCACTATGTCTGTCTTGTTCACTGCTGTGCTCCAGTAGCTAGAACAGAATTTAGCACTTAGGAGGCACTTAAAAACTTAAAAAAATATATAAGGATGAAAAAATTATGATACAGTGAGGAAGATTACTTGCAAAGATGGCTGCCGCAATTCTTCATGCTGTTTTGTGATGGGACTTTGCTACTCTGCTTTGAAAGGTGGAGTCTATGCCCTCCACACCATGAATGTGGGCTTGTGACTTACTTTGACCAAGGGAATTGACAGAGTGACTCTGTGTGACATTGGAGGTGAAGTTTCAACAGGACTTGCAGGTTCTTTTTTCATTGTCTTGAAAACAATCCACCATTGAGGAAGCCCAGATAACAGGCTGGCTCAGTGGAGGAGAACTGAGGTGCCAAGCAAAAGGACCCATCAACTGCCACACACAGAAATGCTTTCCATATCAAACGAGCCCTGGGCAACCAGCTGCCCCGTCACATGAATAAGCCCAGGTGGAGCAGAGGTGAGCCATTCCAACTAAGTCCTGCCCACATGGCTGACCCTAAGAATGTGAGCAGACAAATGATCAGTTTATACCAATAACTTTTGGGGGTGATATGTTATTCAACAATTGTTAATACATGAGAATCTTCAGATTTTGCTCAATAAGGGAGCTTCCCTCCTGACTTAAATTAGACAGTCTGTAAAATCCTCCACCCCATGGGTTCACCGTAGACCCAAAAGGAAAAGCCATTTCTGGGTAAGTTAAAGCAGCCATAGGCAATTTACACAGAGTAAGTCAAACTGAATTCCAGAATAACAGATCTGGCACACAGAATGATAAAATATAGTTGATGAATAGTTTATTTTTAAAGAAAATCATATGTATGAATTCACAATTATAGAAGGGATGCATGGTAATTATAGAAAATTTGGAAAAGTCAGATTATTATGAGGAAGTAATAGAATTACTTAAAAATTCAGAAACATGAATATAATTACTTATCATAATGCATTAATACTACTATCATTCCTGTTAGTAGTAATAATATTAGTGGCTTCTGTGCCCCAGATCTTCCAAACTGCCTTGGTAATGTTCTTTCTATTCAGGAACAGGAGACTTCACCTATTCCAATCTTCTTTTGCACGTCTTATAATAAGGTTTTCAGATGTCTACATGTTAGATTGGCATACGTCTTCTTAGGTTTTTGCTTATTAGCTTTAAGCAGATTTTTATGGTTACTATAAGAGGATTATTTAAAAAGATATGACAGTTGCTGTATCAATTATTATTGATAATTTTTTTACAACGTTTTAAAATTGGAGTTTTGATGTACACTTTGATCAATTAGTTTGGTAGAATGTTTTAAAATTTCTAAATTTATGGACTTTTTACTATGAATTACTGCTACTATATTATTATTAGTAATTTCTTACAGTCAGGGAAAGTGAGTTACAATTTCTACTTGTTTATTTTTCAAGGTGTATAATGTAATGATTTAATTTACATCTACATTGTGTAATGATTACAATAAAATTAATTAACACATCCATCACTACTCATGATATGCATTAGATCCCCATAACTGGTTTATCTAATAACTGAAAATTTGAAACCTTTAAAATATTTTACTTTTTATTTCAATAATCTTTGGGGGAAACAGGTGGTGTTTGGTTATATGAATAAGTTCTTTAGTGGTAATTTCTGAGATTTTGCTGCACCTATCATCCAAACAGTGTACACTGTACCTAATGTGTAGTCTTTTATCTCTCAACCCCTCCCACCCTTTCACCCAAGTCCCCAAAGTCCATAGTATCATTCTTATGCCTTTGCATCCTCATAGCTTAGCTCCTACTTATCAATGAAAATATAGGATGCTTGGTTTTCCAATCCTGAGTTATTTCACTAAGAATAATAGTCTCCATTTTTATTAAGCTTGCTGCAAATGCCATTATTTCATTCCTTTTATGGCTGAGTAGCCCATAGTATATATGACATTTTATTTTTTATTTTTATTTTTGATTATACTTTAAGTTCTGGGGTACATGTGCAGAATGTGCAGGTTTGTTACATAGGTATAGACATGCCATGGTGGTTTGCTGCACCCATCAACCCATCATCTCTAATAGGTATTTCTCCTAATGCTATCCCTCTCGTAGCCCCCCACCCTGCTACAAGCTCTGGTGTGTGATGTTCCCCTCCCTGTGTCCATTTGTTCTCATTGTTCAACTCCCACTTATGAGCGAGAACAGGTGGTTTTGGGTTTTCTGCTCCTGTGTTAGTTTGCTGAGAATGATAGTTTCCAGCTTCATCCATATCCCTGCAGAGGACATAAACTCATCCTTTTTTATAGTTTTATAGTATTCCATGGTGTATATGCGCTACGTTTTCTTTATCCAGTCTATCATTTATGAGCATTTTGGTTGGCTCCAAGTCTTTGCTATTGTGAACAGTGCTGCAGTAAACATATGTGTGCATGTGTCTTTATAGTAGAATGATTTATAATCCTTTGGATATGTACCCAGTAATGAGATTGCTGGGTAAACTGGTATTTCTGGTTTTAGATTCTTGAGGAATCACCACACTGTCTTCCACAATGGTTGAACTAATTTACACTCCCACCAACAGTGTAAAAGCATTCCTATTTCTCTACATCCTTTCCAGCATCTGTTGTTTCCTGACTTTTTAATGATCGCCATTCTAACTGGCATGAGATGGTATCTCATTGTGGTTTTGATTTGCATTTCTGTAATGACCAGTGATGATGAGCTTTTTTTCTATATGTTTGTTTGCTGCATAAATGTCTTCTTTTATGAAGTGTCTTTTCATATCCTTTGCCCACTTTTTGAAAGGGTTGTTTTTTTCTTGTAAATTTATTTCAGTTCTTTGTAGATTCTGGATATTAGCTCTTTGTCAGATGGAAACATTGCAAAATTTTTTTTTCCTATTTTGTAGGTCCATTCTGATGCTAGTTTCTTTTGCTGTGCAGAAGCTCTTTAGTAATTAGATCCCATTTGTTAACTTTTGCTTTTGTTGCCATTGCTTTTGATGTTTTAGTCATGAAGTTTTTGTGTACGCATGTGTCCTGAATGGTATTCCTAGGTTTTCTTCTAAGAGTTTTACGGTTTTAGGTCTTGTGTTTAAATCTTTAATCCATTTTGAGTTAATTTTTGTATAAGGTGTAAGGAAGGGATCCAGTTTCAGCTTTCTGCATATGGCTTGCCAGTCTTCCCAACAACACTTATTAAATACGAAATCCTTTCCTCTTGCCTATTTTTGTCAGATTTGTCAGAGATCAGATGGCTGTAGATGTGTGGTGTTATTTCTGAGGTCTCTGTTCTGTTCCATTGGTGTATATATCTGTTTTGGAACCAGTACCATGCTGTTTTTGTTACTGTAGTCTTGTAGTATAGTTTGAAGTCAGGTAGTATGATGCTTCCAGCTTTGTTCTTTTTGCTTAGGATTGTCTTGGCCATGAGGGCTCTTTTTTGGTTCCATATGACATTGTAGCAGTTTTCTTTAATTCTGTGAAGAAAGACAACTGTAGCTTTATGGGGATAGCATTGAATCTACCATGAGGCTTGCAAATGCTATCTTATAACACATTATTTTAAGCTGATGACAACACTGTTTGCATTTTAAAAAAGCAAAAGAAAACTAATAAAAACTGTACACTTTTACTTTGTCTCCCTGCTTTTTAACTTGTTGTTTCTATTTATATTGTAATATGCTGTCTATATCTTGAAAAGTTGTAGTTATTATTTTTGATTGACTTATCTTTTAGTCTTTCTACTTAAAAGTAGCTTCCACAGGACAATTATGGTGTTGTAATACTCTGTGGTAGTCTGTGTACTTACTATTACCAGCGAGTTTTATACCTTCAGATGATTTCTTATTGCCATTAATGTCCTTTTCTTTCTGATTGAAGAACTCCCTTTAGCATTTCTTGTACAAAAGTCTGATGTTAATGAAATCCCACGGCTTTTGTTTGTCTGGGAAAGTCTTTACTTCTCCTTCATATTTGAAGGATATTTTCAATGGATATACTATTGTAGGTAAAAGTTTTTTCCTTCAGAACTTTAACTATGTCATGCCACTCTCCCCTTTCCTGTAAGATTTCCACTCTAAAGTCTGCTGTCAGACATACTGAGCTTCCATCACATGCTAGTTGTTTCTTATCTTTTTCTGCTCTTAGGGTCTTTTTAAAATCCTTGATTTTTGGGAGTCTGATTATTGAATGCCTTAAGATAGTCTTCTTTGGGTTAAATGTGCTTGATATTCAGTATTTTTGTACTTGAATATTGGTATCTTTCTCTAGGTTTGAGAAATTATTATTATCCCTTTGAATAAGCTTTCTACCCCTATCTCTTTCTCTAAAACCAGTAACTCTTAGATTTGACCTTTTGAGGCTATTTTGTACATCTTGTAGGCATGCTTCATTCTTTTTAACTCTTTTGACTCCTCTGTGTATTTTCAAATAGCATATATTTAAGCCCATGAATTCTTTCTTCTGCTGATCCCTTCTTCTATTAAGACATTCTGATGCATTTTTCAGTATATGAATTACATTTTTCAGCTCTAGACTTTCCAGTGGATTCTTTCTAATTATTTCAATTTCTTTGTTAAATTTATCTGATAGAATTTTGAATTCCTTCTATGTGTTGCCTTGAATTTCTTTGGATTTTCCCAAAACAGCTATTTTGAATTCTCTGACTGAAAGTTCATATATCTGTATTTCTCCAGGACTGAACTGGTGCTTTATTTATTTCATTTGGCGAGATAATGTTTTTCTGGTTGTTCTTGATGCTTGTGAATGTTCATTGGTGTCTGGGAATTGAAGAGTTAGGTATTTATTGTAGTCTTCACAGTCTGGTCTTGTTTGTACCCGTCCTTCTTGGGAAGGCTTTCCAGGTATTTGAAGGGACTTGGGTGTTGTGATCTAAACTGTATCTGCATTGGGTTGCACCTCAAGCCTGGTCCCGCTGTGGTTATTGCAGACTCATAGAGGTACTGCCTTGGTGCTCTTGGGTAAGATCTGGAAGAATTCTCTGGATTATCAGGCAGGGACTTGTTCTCTTCCTTTACTTTCTCCCAAACAAATAGAGTCTTTCTGTGCTGAGCCATCTGAAGTTGGGCATGTGGTGACACAAGCACCCCTGTGGCCACCACCACTGGGATCTGCTGGAGTCAGAACAGCACTGGATCTCATCCAAGACCTGCTGTAACCACTCCGGGGCTACCGCTTATGTTCACTAAAGCCATAGGGTTCTATAATCAGCAGGTGGTGAATTCAGCCAAACTTGTGTCCTCTCCTTCAGGGAAATGAGTTACCCCAGGCCCCAGGTGGGTCCAGAGATGCCATGCAGGAGCCAGGGACTGGAGTCAAATACATTAGAAATCTACCAGGTGTTCTGTTCTCCTGTGGCTAAGCTGGCACTCACACATGAGACAAAGTCCTTCCTACTCTTACCTCTCATTTCCACAGGTAGAGGAGCCTCTAGCCACCACCATCACAGGCCCATGGGCAGTACTGTCGGCTGACCACCAATATTCACTGAAGGCCCGAGGGCTCTTCATCAGCTTGTGGTGAATGCTGCCAGGCCTGGGACTCACCCTTCAGGTCTGTGTACTGCCCTCTGGCCCATAGCAGGTCCAGCAATGCCGTCTAAAGGACAAGGCTTGGAACTGGGGTCTCCAAGAGTGCTCTATCCCATTTGGTGCTCCGTCCATGTGTTGCTTTTCTCCACTGTGGCCCACTTGGTACCAACGTGCAAGACAAAGTCCCCTTTACTTTTTTTTTTTTTTTTGAGACCGAGTTTTGCTCTTGTTGCCCAGGCTAGAGTGCAATGGCACTATCTCAGCTCACCACAACCTCCATCTCCTGGGTTCAAGCAATTCTCCTGCCTCAGCCTCCCGGGTAGTTGGGATTATAGGCATGTGCCACCATGCCTGGCTAATTTTGTATTTTTAGTAGAGATGGGGTTTCTCCATGTTGGTCAGGCTGGTCTCGAGCTCCTGATCTCAGGTAAATTGCCCACCTCGGCCTCCCAAAGTGCTGAGATTACAGGCGTGAGCCACCACCCTGACCCCCCTTTACTTTTTATCCCTCCCAGCTTTTCTCTAGCAGAAGGTCTCTCCCCATATCCTCCACAGCTGGAAATGTGCTGTGTCTCACCTGATGCACATCTTAGAGCCTCAGCCAAGGCCCACAGCATGCCATCTGGGTATCGTGCTGGTAATTCAGGGCCCACAGGCTCTTTAGTCAGCAGGTGACAAATCCTGTCAGTATTAGGTCCCTCCCTTCAAGGCAGCAGGTTTTCTTCTGGCTTGGGCTATGTCTAGAAATGTCATCTGGGAGTGAGGGCCTCACATCTCTGCTTGGTACCGTATCCTACTGTGACTGAGCTGGTATCCAGTGAAAGACAAAGTCCTCTTTACTGTTCTCTCTCCTCTCTTCCAGCAGAAGGAAGTAGTCATTTTCATTTCTGTGAGCTGTGCTGCCTATGGCTGGGGGACAGGTGGTGTGAGCACTCCTTTATCTTCCACAGCTGGTATCTCACTAAATTGCTTGTTCCCCAGGTCTATTGGCGCTAAGCCAAATAAAGCATATGCAGTTGCCTAGGAGTTGCAGTCCTTGTGGCCTAGAGTTCTTTTCATGTTTATCGAGGACCCCAGAGTACTTTAGCCCATGGTGAGAAGTCTTGCTGAAACTCACCTTCCAGCCTCTGGTATAGGTGATTCCCTTTTGGCAGAGACTCGTCTAAATGCTCCCACTGAGGGTGAGGGTGGGCATCAGCTGCGTTCAGCTCAGTTTTGCTTTCAGCTATGACAAAACAGCACTGAATTCAGTGCGAAGTCTTTTTTTTTTTTTTTTACGGCAGCACTTTTATTTTTCCTTACACAATGACGTGTTGCTGGGGCCTGATGTTCTCACATAACAGTAGAAAACCAAAATTTGTTGTCACCTCTTTAAAGAATTGAGAGTTGCGTACAAAAAAAATCTTACATAAATTAAAAGGGCGAAGTCTTAAAACTGCTGGGTCCTCCCTCACTTAAGCTCACAGATTCTTTCTCCATGTCACATGGCCTCTGTCTGGGGTGGGGAGGTGTCGGGGATTCAAGACTGTCTTTCTTTCCCTCTTCAGTGTCTCTCTCAGCTATGTGAAGTTATAACCAGATACTGTGATTGCTCACTTGGTTTTTCATTCTTATAAAGGTGTTTGTGTATAGACAGTTGTGAAATTTTGGGTTCCTGTGAAGGGGGGCCATTGGTGGAGGCTTCTATTTGGGCATCTTGCTCTGCCCTTTAAGGAGTACATTGTTATATTTCCATGTTTGTGTAGTTTCCAAAGTTCCCCTTGTTATTGATTTCTAGTTTTATTTTATTGTAGTCAGAGAAGATGTCTGCTATGGTTTTAATTTTGTAAATGTTTTAAGACTTGCTTTGTGACCTAACTTATGGCCTATTCTTGAGAATGACACAAGTACTGAAGAGAAGAATGTGTATTCAGAAGCTATTGGATAAAATGTATGGTAAATATCTAGGTCCATTTGGTCTACAGTACAGATTAAGTCTGATGTTTCTTTGTTGATTTTCTGTCTGGAAGATCTGTCCAGTGCTCAAAATGGGGTGTTGAAGTCTCCTGCTATTATTGCATTAGGTTATATATCTCTCATTAGCTCTAGTGTTTGCTTTATGTATCGTGGATTTCATTGAGCTTCCTCAAAACAGCTAATTTGAATTCTCTATCTGAAAGATCACATATCTCTGCCACTCCAGGATTGGTCACTAGTGCCTTGTTTAATCGATGAGGTCATGTTTTCCTAGAAGATGTGGATGCCTGTGGATTTGCATCAATGTCTGGTCATTGAGGATTCAGGTTTTTATTGTAATCTTCACAGTCTGCGCTTGTTTGTACGCATTCTTCTAGGGAAGGCTTTCCAGTTATTCAAAGAGTATTTGGTGTTGTGATCTAAGTCTTTGATCTTTGTGGGCATCCCAATCCTAGCAATGCTCTGACTCTTGCAGAT
>NW_016107615.1:2503259-2504942 GCF_001604975.1 Cebus imitator | reverse complement strand
CCGTTTTGGTCTTGGGTAAGAATTGCTTGGATTACAAAGCACAGGCTCTTGTTCTCTTCCCTTTCTTCATCCACCAAGCCAACAGAATCTGCCTCTCCATGCTGAATTTCTTGGAACTGGGGAGAAGAGACACAAGTACCCCTGTGGCCACCACTTTGGGACTGTGCTAGGGCAGACTAAGGGCCAGCACAGCACTGGGCCTTGCCTTAGCCTGTGGCGACCACTGTCAAGTTACTGCTGATGTGTCCTCAAGGCTCAAGGGTTCTATCAGCAGGTGGAGAATCCAGCCAGGATTATGTCTTTCCCTTCAGGGTGGCAAGCTTCTCCCTATCTATGGCAGGGTCCCAAAATGTAGTCTGGGAGCCAGGCGCTGGAGTTGGGAACCTGAGGAATCTACGTGGTGCTCTATTCTGTTGCAGCTGAGGTCATACCCGAGCTGCAAGACAAAGCCCTCTCGCTCTTCGACCTCTTCCTCAGGCAGAAGGAGCCTCTTCCAATGGCCACCCAACCCCCGATCTGCAATGAGTACCGCCTAGGTACTGCTGTTGTTCACTCAAGGCTCAAGGGTCTTCAGTCGGCTTGTGCTAAATGCTGCCAGGCCTGGATTTTTCCCTTCAGGGAAATGGGCTCCCTTCTGCCCTCAGGTGGGTCCACAAATGTCCCCGATGAGCCAAGGCTTAGAACCAGGGATCTGAGGAGTCCACTTACTGCTCCACCCCACTGTGGCTAAACTGGTACCCAAGCTGCAGGACAAAGTCCCCTTTACTGTTTCTTCTTTCCTCAAGCCAGTGGCAGCTTTCTCCATGGCCACCACAGCCGGCAGTGTGCTGGGTCACACCTGAAGCCACAACAGCATTGGGGTTCGCCCAAGGCCCAGAGCGAGTTGTTGCCTGGCAACCACTGATGTTTATCCAAGACCCAGGGCTCTCTAGTCAGCAGCAGGTGATGAATCCTGCCAGGACTGGGGTTCTCCCTTCAAGGCAGCTGGTTCCCATCTGGCTCAAGGTGTGTCTAGAAATGCTGTTTGGGATCTAGGGCCTGAAACTAGGGCCTCAGGACTTTGCCTGGTGCCCTCTTGTACTGTGGCTGAGTTGATATCCAAGATGAAAGACAAAGTCCTCTTCCTCTTCCTTTCCTTTCTTCAACCTGAAGGAAGGAGTCTCTCCCACTGCAGCAAGCTGCACCACCTCAGGGGAGGGGGCGGGTGACATAAACACTGCCTTGGCTGCCCCAGTTGGTTTCTGACTATGTTGCCTGTGCCCCAAGTCTGTTGGCTCTGAGCCCAGCACAGCACCAGGACTTGCCCAGAAATTGCAGTTCTTGTGGCCTAGACTGCCTTTCAAGTTTATTTAGGACCCCAATACTTTAGCCTATAGTGGTGGGGCTAGCCAGAGCCCAGTTTCTGATTTCTGGGATAGGCTGGCCTAAATCCTCCCTCTCTGGGCACCAGCTCAATTCTGCCTTGTGTTGCTTTCCACTGTGACAGAGCAGCACTGAGTTCCAACTGCAAAGTTCCAAATTACCTCATTCTCACTCCCCCAGGCACACAGATCCTCTCTGCACTCCATCTCCACTGGGGCATGGGAGATGGGTGGTACCAGCCATTCTTTTCCTTCTTCAGTGCCCCTTTCCTTGATATGATGTCAAAACCAGGTATTGTGATTGCTCACCTGATTTTTCGTT
>NW_016107615.1:2486220-2503148 GCF_001604975.1 Cebus imitator | reverse complement strand
ACGCGCCACCATGCCCAGCTAATGTTTTGTATTTTTAGTAGAGATGGGGTTTCACCATGTTGACCAGGATGGTCTCGATCTCTTGACCTCGTGATCCACCCGCCTCGGCCTCCCAAAGTTCGTTCTTATAAGGTGTTTCTTGTGTGAATAGTTGTTTAATTTGGTGTTCTGGGGTTGGGGTTAGGGGGTGATCACTAATTTCTTTTCCTGCTAGCAATGCATGGGAGTTCTCATTTTATTCTATTAGTTGAATACTTCATATTTTTAGAGTTTTAAAATTTTGTTTATTAAACAAGTGTGAAATAGGACCTTAATATTGTAATTTACAATGTGGTTGAGTATTTCTCATATGTTCATAGGCGATTTGATTTTTCTTTGTATTCCTTGCTCATTAAAAACAATTTTTCTTAATGACTCATAACAACTCTTTTTGAATATCTTTCTAACTCCTTCATACACACAAAATAACTGTGATTATGTATGTTTTTCAAGTTGCAATTGTCTCTTCTGAAATCCTGTGGCTTTAATAATATTATCAAGCACGATTATTTTTCAGATAAGAATTGAGGTCACCCTGATATTTCCCCTCATGTTTGTCTTTATAATTCACCATTTTTCCCTCTGGAACGTATCTGGGAGGTGAATTCCTCTCAGCAGTTTACATACGTTTTTCTTTGATATCTTTGATTGCTTCTTTTGTCTCTTTTGATCTCATGTCTTCTGTCCTCTGCAAGTTTTATGCTATTTCTATTTTTATCTGTCATATGCCTGTACACGTTGCAATGGATTCTTTGGTTTGTTCTCTGTGACACCAATTTTATATTCTGCCATGTACATTTGTTCTTTATTTTAAAATCACATTTAATTTTGATTTTGTATTTTTATATATTTATGGGCTCCTTCATTATCTATTGCAGTTATGTTTTTCTCTCAAATGAATTAACTGTAATGTCTTTCTTCTACTGTTCATACTATGCATATATTTTGATATTCCATTGAACATGTCAATAGTCTTTTCAATTTTGTTTTGGTTTTTCTAATGTGTCATTTCCAGAGGAATGCATTTCGTTTGTGTGTTTGGGATGGTGTTCCATTAATCTCTAGTATTATGTTTCTACAGATCTTATGGATTTGTGAATCCTTATGTGTGAATCAAAAGAAACTCTCCCAGGTCCAGTATTTGCCAACAGAGAAGATGCGTCTGTCTTGGCCCCACCATTGGTCCAATTGGGTCTTGTTAAATACCGTTCTGAAATCTATGGGTTGCAAGTGGATGGCTGTTCTCAATTCTAGTTCCATGTATATGATTAGTAGGCATTTAACTCATCCAGTTATTCCGGTTGAGGTAGGATCTTCTACTCTCAATACCTGGCTTATGACAGTTTAAAGCGAGGTAGTACCTGAAAAAAGTATCCTGCCAGCCACTGCTGACATGGATCTTCCTACGTCTCCTTGTATTTCTTAATTTCATGTGATGGTTTTTGTTCCCCAAGACGCAACATAGTATCATATATCTATATGATAATACATGTTGATTTCTGAATTGTGCTATCTGTATGAAGGTATACAAAGAGAAATAATAACTAAGGATGGGGAAGTAAGTTACTGGCCACCTCAAAAGCATTGCTCATGGGCTTGCTTGCAACTGATTTGTACCCTGGGACCTTGAGTTACAGGGCGGCAGGTAGTGTCTTTTTGTCTTTGGTCAAGAGTGTTTGATATACTCTGGGTCAGTATCAAATCTTGGATTTTTCTGCTGGTTTTGGTTCTGAATTTTACTTTTAAGTCGTGTAGCTTGTGCAACGTTTCTTCAGATGAGCACTAAGTTGACTGACGTTCTTAGATTTTTTTTTATGTAAGTATTTTTCTTTTCCTTTTAATTTCATGTATATTTTTAGTGGGACGTTAAGAGAAGTCCACAATCCAGCGGTCATTTAAAATCAAAGTCCAAACATGCTATAAGCTTTAATAATCATACTGTACTGATTTAGGACAGAGTAGTTTGGGGTTTATAACAGTCTGGGACAAAGGTGGGGTTTAGTGAGAGGCAAAGTTATGTAACACGGGAAGATGATAGGATGCTGTTAAGAACCGAGGCACGGATGTTTTTCTTAGTCATTCTGGGCTAAGTGCTTCAGCAGTTTCTTAGTAGCAATTGGGAGTTAATGTCAGCTCTACCTGTAAGTATACCACTCAGGTCAACTTGTGGTTAATCTGATTTTAAAAGTGTAAGATCCTGTCTGCATCCAGTCAGAGTTGAGAGCCACATTCCACTTAGGAATGGCTGCTGCGGTGTAGAATGTGCTATGTATTTACAACAACAGTAGCACTTTATTGGTAGTTTATGTACTGTATGTGTATTGCCATTGCATCTTTTCAGATCCTTTGAGGAGCAGATGTCAACACGAAATTATATACGAATGAGATTTTTTGGGGGAAATGTCAGCAGAGGGTAACGGGGAGGGAACAAGATTTGCTTGGTAGAGCCTTCAGACAATGCAACAGGGTTGGGACTTGTGAAAGATGAGAGGAAAGGACGGATTGGGTAGGAGGCATCTCAGACTGCAATGTATTTCTAAGAAAGTTTTGAGCAGGCTGACAGGAAGTCCTTGAGCAAAGACTTCCCACTAGAAGCATCCTGCTTTAGACAGTAATGGGCTAGCTCCAGTGGCCCCTGTCAGGTTTTCATTGGCTGGGAGCACCTGGGGGAAGTATGGTCTTGGCATGATCACTGCAGCGGATCCTAAAGATGGCAGCTGGAGGTGTCAGTCACGTATAATATTTGCCATTTATGGAATATGTCCTCTGGTTTATAGATTTTAATATTTAATCTATACAACAAACTTGTAAGTTAAATTGTATAGTCTGTATTTTATAAATAAACTTCAATTTGGAGAGAATAAATAAGGTCAAACGATTATTAAGTGACAGTGCCAGGCCTATAGTTACATATTAGAATCCTTTTGGTTGAAGGCAATAAAAATATTTCTAAGAGAAGACATTTATTTTTAGGATATAGTCACAGCTGTCACACAGAACCCCAGGGCTGACAGTGCCCAGGATGCCCCAGAAGCAGGAATCGGCGTGTCATTAAGGCTGCTTCTCTTTTTCTCACTTCTGCTCCTCTCAGTGCCTCGTAATCAAGTCCTTTCTCTTGCTATAGAACTCATTTTATAGGCATATGGCAACTGCCCACAACTGTTGAGTTCAAGAGAACTTCAAAAGACTCAGGCTGGAATCACTTTCTCTGAAAGGGGTTTCTACACCAGCTAGGATAAGGTACCCGCTTCCAGACCAGGTAAATTGTCTGGAGGGCTGAAATCCAGTGAAGAGACTCTGAGGGGTGTGGTGAAGAGAGTTTGCCACTGCGCTTATCATGTGAACGGCTGCACAAGAGGAAAGAAGTTTCCAGAAAAGCAGGCGCTGGCTATAGCACTTAATAGGTGTACACAATAAGATAAAGTTTTCAACGGGGGTAAATCTTAAATATAATTGTGTGAAATATCTGTGTGTCCCTCTATACATACACATGTACATATACATATTCCACTTTTGCTCCTTTTGATTGTTCGTATCCTTAAAATTACTAGTAAACCTTGATACTGGTGAGATCTCTGATTTAGGTTAATCTAATTGCAGTCTGATTCCTTTGGTTAGCTCAGTCCCATAGCAAGCAACTGAAATCGTTATAAGGCATTTTTCTTCTTCAGAATTATCTTCCCCTCTGCATTGCTGGAGGATGTAATCATGGGCGTAATCCCAAAACTCGCAAGTTGAAGTCCTGACCCTTATACCTCAGAATGAGATCATAGTTGGAGGTAGGGTCTTTAAGAGGTCAAGTCATTAAGGTGGATCCTAATCTAATATGACTGGTACCCTTATAAGAAGAGCAGATTAGGACACAAGCCACGAAGACAGGCCTTAGAGGAGACCCATTCTGCCAACTCCTTGATCTTGGACTTCCAGCCTCCAGAATTTTGAGAAAATAAATTTCTGTTGTTTAAGTCACCTAGTCTGTGGTATTTTTTTAGTAGTCCTAGCAAACTAATCAGATGGGAAGAGGAATCATGTCTCCCTTTCCTTTTTGTTCACTCCAGGAATCCATCCAGGACCCAGCCTTACTGTTTTTTGTGCCTTCCTTCCAGGGTTTTCTTTGGGACCCTAAATTTTTTTTATCCCATTAGTATGTTGAAAGTTTTTGTAACTTGAACATTCCCTGGGATCATTTCCTCCACTGCAGTTGGAGTATCAAAGAATAATTCATTTGGAATGACTGGAGAAAGTCTTACGGATAGTTTTTCTCTCTATTGTAGTATTTTGTTTACGCTGCTAGAAACTATAGGTCAAATCTTGTACCTATGATAAATAGAGTAAATTACTTTGAGGACATTTTGGGAATATTATTAAAAATAAAAAAAAGATTAAATAATATGTACCTGGAAACCTAAGGGTATTTATTTTGCTTTGTGACTATAACTAGGGATTCTGAAAGGTTTTACTTGATTTAATTAACTTGCCTTTTCTATTTTTTTTTTTTTTTTTGATTTTCTGGAAGCATTGCAAATTGCACCCTTTCTAGTATTCTCAATAGATTCTACTCTGTTTATTATAGAGGTACATGGAGATTCTACTGTCATTTTAAATGAAGAAGTTCCCTAGGGCGAATTTTAGGATTTTGAACCATCTCACTTAATGCCTTAGTTTGGAAAATGTCTATGACTTTTTCTGCAAATAGAACAGAGGGGAGTCATTCTACTGTTATGTTTAAAGGACATGGGGGATTATAAGTATTAAATTTTAATCTCATTCTTCCCTGCTTGCTAATGTTTGAGCTTTCTGAAGGCGTTCGTAGAAATGGGTACTTGACGTGGTATTCTAATTTTTCAAGCAGCTTTGCAATGGAAGTGTACCAGGCAGCATTTTCCCCTTATTGGCCCCCACCTCCATTGTCTAGATCCAGATGAGTGCACAGCCAAGAAAAGGAGCTTCAGAGCTCATGTTAAACCTATTCATAAATAATATAGCCATCCATTCCCTACCCCTGCTTATATTTTTACAGGAATACCATGCAGTCGATTATATTAAAGTCTTTTTAAAGCTGTGGGAAGATATGCTATGCTATTGACTCTGAGAAGTCCAGAGCAAATAGAGAAAAGAAGAACAAAGAAGTGGCTGAAAAGAGTTTTGTAGGTGTACTTTTTTTTTGGTAATTAGTATTATTCTAAAAGATTAGAGAATGTTTGAGCTGAAGAGGGCTCAAGTCATTAAGTACCAAGCTTTGAACAGAAGACAGCAGAGACAGCAGAAAGGGAACATGTTTTTGGCTTCCTTGAAGGCAGTATTCAAAGGAGGCTGTAGGCAGTGAGTTACAGGAGTTTAGGAAATAATTCCTAAGGGAAACTATGAAGGTTTATTTCCTATAAAAATCTACAATATGTGCACCTCTGAGCCTGCAAGATGTTTGTCTTTCTGCCAGAGGCCCTGACCAATTATGTGAGCTGTCAATTCTCATCCTAGGTCACCTCAGTAGATGTTTACCTGTCACTGATGAGCTGCCAGGCCTCAGGCCTGTGTCAGCATGGTCTAGACACGAGACTGCATCAAGATGAAGAAGAATTTTTCCTTTCCCTAAAAAGTTGATGCTCCTATAAAGGAGGACACAAGGAGGCTCAAGGCTTTCTAAACTCTAACCAGTTAGAAATGATGAGTGATTTCTAGTCAGAATGGAAGAATTTAAAGGGAAAACAAAAGATGTCAAGACTTAGCCATAATTATTGTTCATCTATGGGAAACTCTCCTCCCCTTTTGGTTAGTAATTTTAACACAATCTCAGATACGTAATTTTACCCCTATGTATGTCAGTACTCATGTAAAAAATAAAAAGAGTATTTTCATACATAACCACAATACCAGCAAAAGTGGCTTATTAAACAGATTTGTGATTTACCAAAAGTGGAAAATAACGATTGAAACATGGAAGGGGTTGACATACATTCATACTATAGTTATCTCATTTCTATCTTGGGTAGGATTTCTGGACTTAATTAAGGAAGCACAGCCAAAATGATATTATATATCTAAACTTAATCAAGATATTTGATAAGGTCTCCCTAATTTGTGAACAAGGTAGAGACCTACAGGTTTGACTTCAATATTTGATTGAAAAAATGGATTCCCATTCGGTTGAAAGAAAGTTTTTTTAAACTTGTAGTTTTCGATATTTTTGCCAATGACTTGAAAGAAAATATAGAAAGTTTGCTCATTCAAGTTGTGGATAATAAAATAGTAAGTGAAAAAATCATTACTAGCTGGAGAATGAATTGAATTCATTATGCTGAAATTTAACAGGGATGGATAGATGGTCGTTTTTTTTTTTTTTTGTTTCCAGAAATTTTACTCTAAGACACAGAAAGTTTCCACTCACAGTAAGCACACAATTGACCAATGACGTGATGACGCTTTCAAAGAAAATAGAATGTGCTTTGAGGTTGTGTGAATACACATAGGTGTCTACAAAGAGAGTGTTTATAGTTCTGTTCCTTTCCTGTCCCAGTGGTCCACTTTAAGAGGATTTAGACAAATTGAGTGGCCAAGAGATATAAAAGAGAATAATCAATGTGAGTAAGTCCTGCCATGTAAACAATCTGTTAAAGGAACTGGGAATAAATAGGCTGAAAATGAGAATGTGATAACCACCTTCTGCTATTTGAAGGCCTGTCATGTGAACATATAATTCGACTTTCTATGTAGACTTGAGTGCTAGCATTTTAACCAGTAATAGAACTTTCAGAGAGACAGATTTTGGCTCAAGATATAGAAGAATTTTCTAATGGTCAGAGCTATCTAAAGTGGAATCCATGTATTTTTTTTTTGTCATTGCATGTGTTCCAAAAATAAAGGCATCATTTCTTGGGATATTATAGCAGTTATCCAAGCTTTGAATGATTAGTTAACACTGTTTTTTTTTTCATACCTGAATTTTTAGCATTCTGTGAAGCAGTTTTCAGCTTGTTTGACTTCAAAGTGGACAATTTTCCAGTAATCCAATCCACAGATAATTATGTTTAACCCCCAAAGGGCTAAATAGAGATCTTGCCTTACAACTTAATAGAGATCTTGTCTACCTTCTTTTCATCCTAGGCTTTGCCTGATTCTCATTCAGGTGGCCTCCGACTGCCATGCTCTCTTCCTAGAATGTTACTTACTCTTTCAAACTCAAGCTCCTTTTTTGGCACAAATATCCGGATTACCTGTAGCTAAGTTCCAGTTTTGGCCTGATAGATAGGTTCTTTGACATTTAATTGGAGGGAGTTTGGTGACAGACCGTCAATAATCCCCAGTGAGTATTCAGTGATTACATCTGGCCAGCTATAGAAGTTTCAATGAAAACTCATAGTCATTTATATGTATAACCTTATAGCACGGTCACAATTTAACTCTAGACATCATCATCTTCACAGTTACATTAAAGTGCTCTCACAGATAAATTCATTTTGAAATCCATTTGGCTTGTGAATCGTTTGAGGTAACAGTGGCAAACGTAAGTAGAGAGAAGCAGGCATGTGAGAAGACAAAGCTAAAGAAAGATTTGGGAGAATTTGTGCAATAAATGGGTTGGTTAAAGAATATGTACAGAGAGAATCATATCAATTTCAGCTCTGGGGTTGAGTGTCCTTTCCTGATATTACTCTACATGTTTTTTTTTTGAGATGGACTTTCGCTCTTGTTACCCAGGCTGGAGTGCAATGGCATGATCTCGGCTCACTGTAACCTCCGCCTCCTGTATTCAAGCAATTCTCCTGCCTCAGCCTCCCGAGTAGCGGGGACCACAGGTGCGCGCCACCATGCCCAGCTAATTTTTGTATTTTTAGTAGAGATGGGGTTTCACCATGTTGACCAGGAAGGTCTTGATCTCTTGACCTCGCGATCTACCTGCCTCGGCCTCCCAAAGTGCTGGGATAAATATGTTCTGATACTAGACAAGAAACTTAAATTTATTCAACACCCAGACCAAACATTAATATTAAGGGAAGGATAAAGGAAAATGTGGTTTATATTTTTTTGTGCCATGGCCTATGCTGGATACTTTGTATTATCTCATTCAATCCCAATAACAACTCTTGGAGGCAGATGAGATAAGATGCAGGTGAGAGAACAAGGTAGGAGGTTGAGTACTGAGCCAAGTTTTCATATCTAGCAAGGCGTAGAGCAGCAATTCATGTTGACATCTATTGCCTTTTCTATAACGCCACACTGCATACTCTGTTGTGTGGATAGAGATGGGGGCCAGGGTGAGATCTCAAGACATAACAAGTGGCAATGAGGCCATGATTACCCTTTCATTGTTTTAAGTAACAAATGTTATTTGCTTCTAATGAAAAGTTTGCAAGATTAATACACTGGATTTCTAGAACCCCTGTGAGTTCAAAGCAGACAGTTCCCTTTAAGAAGCCATATGACACATGCAAATTTTTCAGCCATCAAAGACATTGAGCAGGTAGCTCAAGGCATTCTGTAACACACGGGGAAGCTGAGGCTGTTCTTCTGTGATCCCATAACTGCCCCAGGGAATCAGTGTGGTGAATTTGCTTGACCTCAAGTGTTTCAGGTGACAAGATTAAATCAATATGGGAAAAGGTTTCTTGACCTCCACGTACCTTGAGTTCAGCGGGATTTGCTCGAGAGGAGCGTAGCTCCAGGCTCAATGCTGTGGGAAGCCTTTGGCATCTGGTGGCTTGGTTGGTGGACGGCTGTGATACGCACTACCTATCCAATTCCTTTATCTCCTGATTACACTGCTTTTTAGAAGCTATCCCTAGGGTAAATCTTTTCAATTGATTTTGCTGTCAGGAGTCAGTTCGAGTTCACACAGGAAAGGAAGATTAGTACCTCACTGGTTAAGTGCTTTAGCAATTTGCCTTACGTGTTAAATTATGGACTTTATCAGCTCAGAGCTGCTTAATTTCCAGAGCAGGCGAAAATGATATCATTTGGACCAACCGCTGATCTTCACATCTCCATCATTGGAGACTTTGGCATTTTGAACTTATCTGTAAATTTAGTAAAATCCACGAGTCCTGGGACTGATTTTTCAGTCACTCTGGCAGGACCTATCTCTCAATAAATTGCTTGGGCACATTACTGTGAATTGCCATAGAGTCTGTCCCCATAATCTGTTCTAATTTCTTTAAATGGTTGTATGGATTTGCTGAAAATGATAATATTGTTAGTGTTGGTTCTGAATTTGTGTGGTTGTGTGATGTGGCATGCAAATAAAGCAAAAACAGTCACATTACCATGACGGGTGACAGGAAAAAACAGTCCAGATCAATGTTAAAAAGTTGGAAGAAATCACAGTGCCATTCCCAAAATACCATTCTATCTATTAGAGGGGAGGTAATATTTTATTCCCTCCAGTCTTTGTTGTCCTTAGGCAATCCTCATTGAAACTTCTAAAAACAAAAATCCCCCTCTCTTCTTTGTAAATTTTTTCACCCTCCCTTAAATCTCCTAGCAAATTCAGTTACATGATTAACTGGACTTCTATTTTGCAAATCAGTAGGTTGGAATGAATAAGACGTCTAGTGAATCTTCTTGTTGGCTACTGGAAGAGGTTTTGTGGTGATCTCCCACTGTGGTACTCTTACCTCTAAGTACTTTTTAAAAAGTAGATGAGACTTACGAGCATAGAATAATCTCTTTTCATTTCTCTGAGCTACAGAGTAGTGGGTTTCACTCCTGGACTTGTTTCTGATCTCCTTGGCTTCTAATCATGTTCTCTTTTCCTATAGAGACCTCTACTTGCCCCACAGCCTCTCTGAAATCTCTGTCTTCCCCATAGCTGCTCACCAAATGACCTCAGGAAGGATACTTGGCATGCCTACAGAGACCAGCAATGTGTACCCGGACATAGGAAGTATAGGGTATTCATTTATGTCAGTGTTGAGAATTCAGAAAGAATTCTGGAAGAAGCATTTTTTAAACTGTAACCTGAAGGATGGATGCATAAGCATCACCCAGCTAGAAATAAAGGGCAGGGACAAAGATCCACAAACTGGAGAGACTGATGTGAGCAGGGAGCTCCAAGGGGCTGAGTATGGCAGCAGGGAAAGGGGAGCAGGTGAGGTTGGGGTAGCCAGAACCACATTGTCAAGTGTCTTCACCAGTTTTAGTTTACTTTGCTCAAGTGTTTGTATATATTTTGAAGAAGCAGGAACATAAGTTCGTGGTTCCTCAGAACATTTGCAGTTCTAATTCCCGTAACTTACGTCCACATCTCAAACAGGTATTGCTCTTTGCCAAGCAGGGATCTATCCTGCCTTAGAGGGGTGGAGAATAATCCTTCATACCCTCTTTCATTAAGCAAGAGTGAATGTGGAGCGCATTTAGCCTGAAACCTACATCTTAGGATGAATCATTCTTAGGATGAGTCACCTTTGAAAAATCATATTTTTATATTTCTGGAGCCACCTACACTTACCTACCAAACCACTTGACCAGATCATTTCACAATTTAAATTCGGACTCTGTCTCCGTCCCTACGTAAAACCATTTCATGGCCTCTTCCTACCACTGGCTGCTGGCTCCTCCATGGGGTGGTTCCCTGACACCACTCCAGCTTTATAGGCTTACGCTTCAGGCTTGGAGCGCACGCCTCGCTGTCCTCTTTCAGGTCCTTGTCCCTCTCGCCCTAGAGAATTTGCACCTGGTGATCTCTGTTTTGTAATGCTGTTCCATTTCCTTCTCATTCAGCTAACTTTCCTTTCCCGATCAGATCACATCGCCACTTCCTCAGGAGCCCTTACCCCACCCCCTTCTCTGATTAGGCTGGAGTCCTCTATTACACTTAGTGCTTGTGGATAGCCCTGCGTCCCAGGGGTAGTACAGACCTCACAATCGGGTAGGTGACTCCAGCACTCCACTTCTCCCTTTGGTAAGTATTTCTGGAAATTCCTGGGTAACGGAATAATCAGCCTTACATATTTTCTCCACTGTTTCCTGGAATAGCCCTTCACTGCTCTTTTGTGTTGTGGTCTGCTCTGCTCTCTTCTGTTTCATGCAATGACTCATAGGTCGACCTCAACATCTTCAACTGCTGCTTTCATTCTCTTTTGCATTCTTCTCTTCCTTCTCTGTCTCTTCCATCTAGGTATTCCCAGGTCCTGCCATGATTCTCTTCTTCTCTTCCCATCTAACTTCTGCTAGGTTATTGCATCTACCTTCAGGACCTCTGCTGCTCCTTCGGCATCAGTGAGCCTCAGATTTATAATATCTCCCTCTAACATCCACCTCTGACTTGGACTCCACTTGCATTTTTTCCACAAATGAGTCAAGTTTTCACTTGGGTACGTTGAAGACACCTCACGTCACAGTCTATGTGCCTGATGTTGATCTCAGCATTTCTTCTCCCATTATCATTGCTCCTTCGCCCCTATTCCCCAGGATACCTTGGAGCTGGTTTTGACTTTTCCCTCTTTCGAATTCCTTCACTTTCACTTCCACCTTCATCTGGTCACGTGCCCTGGGGTCTGCATCTTAAACGCCTCTGTACTCTATCTTCTCTCTCTCTGTCTGTTTCCAAGAGACTATCTCCTGCTTTAAACCTCATCTCCAGTTTATTCAATTCCAGTTCAGCTGTAATATCATCTCCAGGGTTAGCATTTCAAAACAAATAGACCTTTGATCATCAACTCTGGTTAAAGACTTTGTTCATTATGCATTTTCTATAAGATGACATTTCAGAGCCTTGGTATGCCGTTCGACATCCGGGTCGTCTCTCGGTATCTCACCCATCAGTCATTCACTCTGGTCAGGCTGATCTAGCCCATTCTCTACACACTTGCTGGCCTCTGTGGTTTTGCTTATGTTGATTCTTCTGCCATAAGTTTCCTTGTTTTCCTTCTCTGCTCCAGTAACTTCTTCAATCTTTGAACGTTACATCTTTGTGCAATTTCCTTGGAACTCCCTAGCAAGAATTAGTGACTGCCTCCTCCTTGGTGTTGCCACAGTATTTTGTGTGGCTATGCCTTTGCAGCACTTAGCATAATAAACGAATAATATACATATGTACATATATACAATTATAGTTATTTTAATTTATTCTGTGGTCTTCTCGCTAAATAGAAACATTGTGAAAATAGAGGCAGTGTCTTATTCATCTTTGCATCTCTAGAGTAAAGTACAATGCTTGGGTTTAGACCACATGGTAGAGATTATAAACATTTTTGTAAAATTGAATTTAACAAGTGACCCTGTTTTGCTATTTAGAACATGTGCAGAAATTGCTGGAAAAAGGGAAATACAAAGAAACAGTTAATGTTTTTTTTTTTTTTTTTAACATCAATGTTGAGCGAATAGCTTGCTATTTATTAGCTACCTTCATTAGAAGGTAAAATGTAGCTAATATATATTTGAATTAATATAAACAACAGATATTAATATGAATAATCCCCCATTTAGAAAAGAAGAAATAGAGCCTCAGAGAGGTTGGATGTAGAATCTAGTCCTTTGCTTTTTTAGCCTTTCAAGTTGTCCACAGATAAGACAGATGGGGCAGAGCAGTGAATGCTGTATCATTAGGCTTAAGCAGAAGGAAGCTGTCACAGCAATTGGGACAGGTGCACTGGGAGACACACCAGTTTTAGAGAAGATAAATTAATTCACAATAGTGCAGTTATGTCACAGCCTGGCAAAATGTCAGTACAAATCAGTAATGGACTCATTTCAGAAGTTACTTTGCAGTTTGAAATAATGCATTTACTTATAATTTCAATTTATGATATTTTCTATTGAATGATGGAAATTAGTATTCAGTAATAAATGCATTGTTGAGGGGTAAACTCAATATGTGCTTGGCTCATTGGCACTGTGATGGGAAATTTTACTGCACTCCGTGTCAAGGGTTAGGCAATAAAAGCATTTCATTCTGAAGTTAAAATCCATTTCAGTCAAGTAGATTGCAAATAATTATATTGGATGACCAACTCACAATTTTCCAGTTTTAGAAAACACAGAATTATAAATGAAATTTGCATTAGAAGAGAAGTTTAAAATAATGATGTGCCTGAAATCCTACAGTTGAAAAAAATTTTATATACATCTAATTTTCCTGGAGAAAACTGGGACCCTAAAAAGAAAGATGATTTGTCTAAAGCCAAGTGAATCAATGGCCATGCCTTGGTTGAACTCAAGTGAACTGATTCCAAATCCAGTATTCTTTCCAATTATCATAATCCTGACTCATCCAGAGGAATAAAAGTACAGTTCTAAAATTTTCTTTAAAAAAAAAAAACTGGAGAAAAGGCATACAAATTTATTTAACATTCTCCCAGAGAGGATCACAGAATGACTGTCTCCTAAAATTTTCTTATGTCACATCAATGGCTTTGATTTTCAGCTAGTTTGAAAGTTTTTTTTTTTTTTTTGATAGTTTTTATCCAGTTACCACTCTTGGATTTAGGAGCATTTAATGTTCGAGCACTCACAAAATAATCAGTCAATGTGGAGAAAAGTGTATTGTGTATTTTTTTCCAGAAAGGTTGTAGAAACATGCCTCATCAATTGAAGAAACACTTCAAACACTTTCTTGACTTTTCCAAAAGTAACCAGTGTAAGATGACCCTTAACAACCTCCAAGGACAAGGTATTGCCTAGTTTAAGCAGTTTAATTTGGTATATGTTTGTACTTTGTTCTTGAAAAAGCAATGTCTGCTGTGGAAGAGTAAGTCCATGTCCCCTATTGCAACCCCTAGAACTTTCCTTGAAGTGCTGCTTGTTTGAATATTAACATCAGCTCTTCTACTTTGAGTGTAGGGAACTAGAAACTGGTGAGAAAGGGAGAGGTAGAGCCCAAGGAGTTGGCGACTTGGAATCAACTCTCAAAACATTCAACTCTCCTCACCTAATTGATTACGAAGGCTTTTGTATATTAAGTTATTTTATTTTTATAACGGCAATCAGAATTATTATGGACATCATCGTTTTATTGTGAAAACTGGGGCTTAGAGATAGTATCTGACTTTCCCCAAGTGACATATCCAGCATACTGCAGAGATGAGAGCTGGCCAAGTTCTGAAGACTCCCAGCCCAGAATTCTTTCCTTCCTTTGCAGTTGCTTCATTTCTAGGGCGGGGATGTTCTCAAGCTGGTAACATTTCAACTTCTCAACATTTTAATCAGACACTTGGGCACTGGGACTGCAATGACAATAATGTAGTCTTTCCAAGGAAATTTAATGTAACTCTTTTGTTTGGGTTATTCTAGGATTTTGGCAATCTTCCAATACAATGCTTTCAAAGATGTTTGTGGAAATAAAATAACCTTTACAAAAACAGTGTGTCAGAGCTTTCTAATAAGAATTGAAATTTCTTAACAGCAGCGGTTATACTATCTTGCCTTTTTCAATCGACTTCACTTCCAACCCCACGATATTTACTAGCATAATATTCTACCCAAAGCAAGAGCTCTTTGGATGTTAATTCTCCAGTGATACAAATCTCCAAACTTTCACTTAGCTCCAAGACTTTATATTTCTGTGGGTGTATACAATGGAAAAGATTTTATGATGTTATACTATTATTCCTCTTCAGACACATAACTATAATTATATGCAAGAATACTGGCCGGGCGCGGTGGCTCAAGACCGTACTCCCAGCACTTTGGGAGGCAGAGGGAGGTGGATCATCTGAGGTCAGGAGTTTGAAACCAGCCTGGCCAAAATGGCGAAACCCCATCTCTACTAAAAATACAAAAATCAGCCAGGCGTGGTGGCACATGCCTGTAGTCCCAGCTACTCAGGAGGCTGAGGCAGAAGAATCACCTGAAGATTGCAGTGATTGCAGAGATTGCAGTGATCTGAGATCACACCAACACTGCACTCCAGCCTGGGTGACAGAGCGAGGCTCCATCTCAAAAAAAGAAAGAAAAAAAGAGAATACTATATATGCAGTCTCCCTTCTAAAATTCCCATATTTTTCTGTATACTTAATCCAATCTTAATGTTATGAACGATTGAATTGCAAATTTATTTCAATACATGTAAATGACAGGGGTGTGTGTGTGTGTGTGTGTGTGTATGTGAAAATATGGTTTGTTTGTGTACTTGGGTCCTAATTCTACACCAGCTTCCCAACACACACAAAATAGCAATCTCAGCCACACAAACTACTGGTTTATCATCTGATGCATGGATATGAGAAAGCATATGACCTCTTCTCTATTTTCTTCTTCTCTTTCTCTTTTTATTCTTTTAAGAAAGAAACCATTTTAAAGATACACATTTGAAAATTTTTAAATCCACAGGACAGTGGAAAGGACAAGAAAAGCAAACCACTTATCTGTTAACATATTGTCACACCCACTTTTTCTTTCTCTCATTCTGTCTCCTGATCTTTCTCTCTCTCTCTCCAAACTTTGAGACTGTGTATCTGCATTCCTTTCTCTCTTCATCCGCAGAAAAATCACAAACTACTCTCCTCGAGTAATCTGTCTTTTAGTGGTAACGCCATTCACATACATTTTTCTTTTGCTAAACAATTGAAAATAGATTACAGACATCATATTTTGCCTCTAAATACTTCAGCATGACATGCATCTTTCGAAACAGAGGTATTTGCTACAACTAAGAAAATCGACATTAATTCAATATTGTTCATAGCCAGATTTTCCCAGTCATGCCCCAAATGTCCACAATGGTTTGTTATATTGTGTCACATTACACTATATCATTATTACAGTTGTTTTAGCTCCAAAATCCAAAGGAGATGCATTTATTTCATTTACATGGTCTCTTTAGTGTCTCCTAAACCAGAACAGCTTTATTATCTCCTTCTATTTTTCATGACACTGAACCTTTTGAAAAGTGCAATAAAGCTGTCATGCAGAGCGTCTCATGGTCCATGTGTGTCTGCTTCCTGACTGGATGCAGGCCAAACATTTTCGGCAAGGATGCCACTTAAATGTTGTTAGGCATTTCTCACTGCACCGCGGGAGGTCTCCCCACTCTTACCTCTGGTGATTCTGAGCTCGATCCCTTGATGAGGACAGTGACCACCAGAGCTCTCCCTTTTAGGTGCATGTTATCCTCTTTGTAATAAATCAGAAATCTATGGGTGAGGTCATGTGACTATCAAAATCATTTTCTTTTCCATCTGTGGAAAAATGCCATTCTTCTTTGTGATCTGTCTTCCGTTGACTCCACTGTATGTAATATCCTTTTACTACCTCAACCTTGTGTCATATTATTCTTAAATTTGCTGTGTTGCGAGTCTCCAGGACCACTCCAGTTTTGAAAATTCACTAGGTCTTACAGAACTTAGAACGGTTTTATGCTCATGGTTTAGGGAAAGGAGATAGATTAAAATTAGCAAACGGGAAAGATGCAAAGGGTAGAGTCCAGCAGAAGCCAGGCTCAGACTTCCGGTTGTTCTCTCCTAGTGGAGTCAAATGTAACTCAGTTTTTCCAGGGACTATGTGAGATGACATGTATAATGTATGATCTACCCAAGCTCACTGGAGCTTGGGTGTTCAGGGTGTCCGTGACACCCTGCCCAGGAGCCAAACTATTATAGCATGGCTCAAGGTTCCAGGGGAACAAAAAGAGGCACTCACCATAAATTGTGTCATTAGCATAAATTGTCCGGTGTGGTCCCAAGTCCTCATGTATACAAATAATCTAATCAGGTAGGATATTCCAAGTGCTTATAGGTTATCTCCCAGGAACCAGCTAAGGGCCAGTCCTTTCTGTTGAATATGCAGGGATTGAGCGCCACAGACATGCTGAGTTAACCTTTTATTGCACATTTACACAACTATCTTCATTTTCTTAAAGGAATAGTTATCTCAGAAAAAGTTTCTTTCCTTATATCTTTTGGCCTTCCCTTTTCTGTTGTATTTATGAATCCTCAGAATATCCCTAATTAAAATTGAAA